>NW_027122618.1:0-131694 GCF_030686945.1 Centruroides vittatus | reverse complement strand
AGTGATAATAATACGTTGAGAAGTGATCATCTAAAATGCGCTAGCCAATCAGCACTCATATGTGAGTTGCGCGTGCGTATTGCGTTTAGTACCGAATTCGGTGGCGGTCGCGACTGTTTATGCTCCCGACAGATTCCTCTCGGAGAGGAGCCGCCGGCAGGCCGCCGATTGTCGAACGTCATTAGTTATTTATTCACAGTAGTTCTTGAACACACGTATCAATAACCAGTATGTATCAATATCTAGAGACGTTAAACAATCGGCGGCCTGCCGGCAGCTCCCCTCCGAGAGGAATCCGTCGGGAGCACAAACAGTTGCGACCGCTGCCATGATGGTGCACACAAGTAAAATTATACCATTCAATTAATATAGTTAATCGTATATGTTTTAAAAGATTACATGTTTTTTTTAAATATTTTGAAATTATGCACAAAATTGAATATTTTTAAATGAAATAAGTAGTTTTTTAATCAAATTAATTAATGTCGCACAATTTTAAATTCGGTACTAAACGCGATACGCACTCAATGCGATACAATCGGCAATTCAGAGTGCCGATTGGCTAGCGTATGTCCGATGATCACTCTTCAACTTATTATTATCACTTTGCCGGACTAGGTGATAGCAGTATTCATAATGACCGGTCAATTTGATAAATTAATCAATATTTATCACACTGCGCGCCCTTTTTGGTCATTATTCATAATGACTGGGCATTATGAATAATGCCCGATTAATCACTTTGTCCATAACATATATAATTTAAGGCAACACTGTACTACTCTGATTGTTGAAACATTAAATTCATTGCATGTCTGTGATAAAGTGATCTACAATTATTAAGCCGGTTTACAAATTAATCATAAATATAACAATGCTTAAGCACAACATTTACTTTAAATAAAACATCAGCTACGGATTTTATCATTTAGAAATTTATGTTAATATGACTTGAACAATGTCAAAACTTTTCTATTATATGTCACTCATTTTTAACAATTTCCAATTGAATGCAACAAATAATTGATATATTTATGTCAGTCATTAGTTGCATTCAATTGGAAATTGTTTAATATAAATGATTTTGTCATGGTTTAGTAATTATGCAGCGAGGAATTAAATTTTCAAAGTGAAACACTAAACAAATAATAATAGAATATATATATATATAGGGGTCTGTGTAATAAAATGTAAAAGATTCTAGTGCGTGATATGTACAGAATTTCAATATAGAGATAAAGAGTATAAAAATGTGTACAAGAAGTAAACGTGGGAAATTTCTATTCTGAATTGCAAAGAATACATAAGCATTATTAATGTGTTCAGATATAATCTCTATAGTAGTGAAGCCATTGAATAGTTTGTGTGAAATGTAAGTTATTAAACTGTTTAAATTATGTAAACAAATATTAAATAATTGTAAGTATTACTTTTTTCTTAAACTTCCCAATGAAAATTTCTCCAATAAATACCAAAAAAGAAAGAATATATCCTAATATTAACAAAATCAATGGTCCTTTAAGATCTTCCACTTTCAGAGATTCTTCATCTCCCTTGTCATCATAAAAATTAAATTCGTAATATCTTCGATCTTCTTCTATAATATCTTGTTGCAGTTTCAATGATAATCCACTTTGATGTAAGATATTTATCCTTAAAATTGTGTAAAAGCAATTAGAAAAATTACATTAGAATATATCGGTTGCATTTACTTACATCTCAAACACTTCTCTTTGTTGGTAAAGTCGAAGCTTGTTTATCTGCAGGAACCGAAAATTAGTGAACAAAGAATCTGGTGAAACGTAGAAATTCTCTTTACGAAACTTCATTGTTAAAGGGTCAATCCTTAATTTCGTTGCAAGTAAGGCATCTGTTCCATCAAGAACCTTCTGCAGTTCATTGCCTTTACCTAATATCACCCTATTGTTTGGATTTTCTTCAATATTTTTTGAAAATATCTGAAGTATAGCAGGCAATTTCCGCTAATAGTAAAAAATTATACAATTAGATTTTATCAGTAAATTTAATAAATTATTTCATTTATGAAATGCAATATATCAAGTAACAATTTAAAATATTGAGTATATATTGTTGTTTCATGAACATCAACTGATATATTTGCATTACAAAGTCACAATATTCATAGTTATTATTGTTAATGTACACATTTCCTCAGCGATATTCATCAGTCGAAATGTAAATAAATTTTTAATGGAATAACATTTCAAGTCATACTGATGCTGCCAGCGTTAATAGTACAAGTCATACGAGGTAAACATTGTAGAAAAGAGAAACAAAACTTTTTAAATCAGTAACAAATTGTAGATGTATAAACAATTTTTATTAATGAAACTAATATGAAATTTCTGATTGTTATTATTGAACATTACAATGGAGATCGAAATTTAATGCTCACGTATTTACAGAAACAATAAAAGTGGGTCGAAGATTGTTATAATGATAAATACTTCAAGGATTAAAAAGGATTAAAACAAAATTTGAAATATAGCACGGTAAAATATCTTGCGAAGATCACAAAAATTAAGAAAACAGCTACGGAAATAATTCCGGTTAAAAAAAACTTGATTATTATAATAGATTTAAATTAATGAAGATTTATTTACTGAACATAGTTTGGTTCTTAAAAATCAGATAAAGCAAATAAATCTGATTTCCTACAAGGCGTTGGAAAGAAATAAAAAACTTTGATTTTACATAAAGACAGTATAGAATTGCTAAAAATTCTAAAATAAGAAGTAAAATGAGAATAAATAAAGAAATATTAATAAATTAAGAAATAAAACTGTATTACACGAGTGAAAAACAAAAAAATTCTAAACTTTACAGAGATTAGAAGACTATTTGAGAACACAGGGTGTCTTAAAATCCATACAATGAGACAAATCAAGCACACCAATGGGCGATTAAAGAAAACCATTGAACGCTAATAGTTGGTCATTTGTTCGTGCCTGACCAATTATCACGCAATGTTCTGAGTTTTCTTCATGTCTCTAACACCTAAACAGAATCTAGTTTCCACATAGGAAGCCCTGCTTGAAGTTACCTCATTGGCAGATCACCCATGTGTTCCGTAGCCTTACTCCGGCAATACACTGATATAAATCTTAATCCCGACATTTTGATGTTTTGTAAATAAATTTACATTTCATCTTTGTATGTATGGAAACTTTTGGGATACCCTGTACAGTTAAAACACACAAATCAATACAAAAAAATTGTTATTCACTGATTAACTATATAAACTCGATTGTATATAATTTAAATTTAAATTCATTAAAGAAAAATTGCGAAGCATAACATAATTCTAAGTTTTCAGTAAAAACTCTGATAAATTCGTAAGTAAAATACTAGTGTAAAATTTAAGTTAATGTACAGATTTTAAAGTTAAATATAGTTTCAATTTAATATTCAATATAATGGAGTAAAATAGAAAATGGTTTAAAGACATGAAATGTAAAAAAAACAGTTAATATTGAATTATATTATTGAAATTATAACATATAAAACGCATAAAACGCGAAAAGACGATATATATAAATTATGTAAATGATTCTCAGTTATACATTGAATACAGAATTACATAAATAATAATTTACATACCCCTGTAATTAAAAAAATTGCTTCTTCGTCAGAGCAAAAAGTCATGCTAACGTTATAGTTTCCATCTTTTACCGATTGTGCCAATTCCACAAAATTTTTTGGAATTTTTTCACTTCCTGGATAAATTAAGTACGAAGGCAAAACTCCCGTATATGCTGAAGTAAGGACAAATACTGCCAGGATCCAACATCCAATTAGAATTCGAAATGTGCGGAGAATGATGTGATTAATTTCCGTATCTGCAAGAAAAAAACGAAACAAAAACTTTTAATTATGTTTTCCACGAGTGATATTTATGTATGTGTAGTACATAATTGCTAAATAGGGATTAGTGTTGTGGCCTAAAAACACGCGGTCGATAAATACGGACCTAATATAAATAGGTGATTATTTTCTTTTTAATTCACAATTTTTCTTTTTTTTTCAAGTCGATGTTCTATTGGCTATTTTATTAAACTGACACCTGATTCTTTAACAGGTACAAACATAATATTTTGAAATACAGTGTGTTGCAAATTGACTTATTTTATGCCTCTTTCGTTAGACGTGTTCGATAAAGCAATGTTTCTGTTTATGAAGATTCTGGTTACAAAGTGTTTCTGACCAATTTTGTCTACGTCATTCCTTAACCCTATCATCAGTGATTACATGCAGGTTGAACTGCATCTCATATTTAACAAGATCAATTTGTTTTTGATAAACCTAAGATTGATTTTTACAAGGTGGTAAAATTATTTTTGCATGAAGTGCTTAAATGTTGAACGAAAGTGATACCATGACAATACAAATATTTATTTTCCACGGCATGGGGAGAAAAATTGCTTTAAAAATGTTATTTCGAAAATGTGCTGACAAGAAAAATATGTCAGGTAAATTATGTTTTTCGAGCAGCAACGAAATATAAGAGATAGTGTTACAAGTATGTCCTTAAAAACCAGCAATATCATTCATCACATTCCTCCTGTTAGTTGCGAGTATTTTACATTAAAGCGTGCAAACTGCAAACAAAATTCTTATACAAGAATTGTTTTATGCAAGATTGAGCTGGGTGGGTCATATTGCAAGATCAATGCAACAGCTGTTTCAGGATCATTTCCTGAAAAAAAGAGTATTCAGTCGTTGTTTTTATAATTGCATAGCCACCGCGAACACATCATTTTGTACTAGGTGATTTTCCATATCGATTTACCTCACAGCCAATGCCCATCGAGGAAGCGTTCCTTTTCTGTCATCAACAAACACGAAAACTAACATGTGGAACATTTCCCCAGATGTATTGCATCGACGTTCTGACCTAAAACAATAGAGAGGTTGAGATGCAAGTACAAAAGTTAAACCTGTACGGTAAGCAAAAGTACAAAGTCTACGTTTAAACTCTAAGTAAAAATCGTTGCTGAAGCATGGGAAATTAATTTTTACAAAATTTACGAACGTATTACGCTATTGATAACAGAAGATGCAGCGAAAGAACAAACCTACCTTAAAATAAACTATTATGAAGACAAATATATGTAAATTCTATAGCTACTTCACAACGCTTGCAAAAAAATTGAATAATTAAATAATTTCTGGATTAAAATCGTCTGTTTCTTTACAATATTATTCATACATCTTTAAATAATCATTGTTCTAATAAAATACGTCATAAGTTTAACCACAATCTCGAAAATATGAAGAACTTTAAGCCGATCGTCTTCTCGCCATTCTAGACAAAGCAATCGCTCTTGTCGACCGTTTAGAACTGACAGATGGCGGCGCAATTCATGTTTTGCGCTGAAGACGTGCGCCTCAACTTTTCTAATAAGAAATTCCTTTTACACTCAACTACAACTTCATTGACATTTCATTATCTTAAATAAATGATGGGTGACTTGCTGTGATGTCAAAAATAGAAAATTGAAACTTCAGTTTTTCTAATCTTGTTTTTTTTATAATTTTTTTGCTATTGCACATGGTTTTTCTACTTTCTATCGAGACATATTTTTCGTATTGGTACAATTTCAAAGTAAATTTTGTTTAGCAAAGTTCTTTTTCCCATCACTTCAGCGGAATTTGTACAAATTTTGTACCGTCGTGGCCATTAATTGAAGATACAAAAATATTTATAGGGAAATGTTTTAGTGCAATCAACTGCATTTGTAACGTATTGGAAAGTGTATGAAAGTATATTTTACTTATTTTTATTAAATATGTTCTAAAGATCTGTTTTCCCACCTTGACGAAAAGCATTTCTCATTAACATCCAGCAAAGAGTTGAAAACTTTGGATGCTCCTTGTCAAAAATCTGAGCTTCTCTTTTCAACACAGCATATATAATATAAACAAATAACACAGTTGTGATGGAAACGCATATCCATATCTGTAAAATAGAACATAATTCTAGTTTTATTCCTTATGAAAAAAGACATTATGAGTATAGAACTTTTCATAACAAAAATAATATACAAAAGCATATATTTTAAGTGTGAGATATAAATATAACAATTAATGAGGAAACATTTATGTATATTTCACACTAAATAATATAATAAAATATATAAATTTTATCACTTTAACACGTATAAAGTGTGTACAGTACATTTCAAGGGTAGAAATGACAATGAAAGTGCATAGTGTAATTCTCAGAATTCATCTGTGTGTTAGCGACTATTGTCACCTTTGAATTTATTTCCTTTCTCAGCCAGGTATTTAATAAAATTCCGTGGTCATCGCTGGAAACATACCTGAAACTTTTATGGAACACCATTCAGTTTTTTCTAACGTGAAGCAGTATATCAAAATTGACTGAAAATCTTTGTTTTATCTGAAGTTTGAAAACATTTTCATTTTCGGAGAAGCCAGAAATTATAACGCGATAAAATGGATAGAAACGATGTATGATGCAATCTGTAAATTGATTTCATATCCAGATAGTCGCGAACATTAAGCCAACAATAATATTCAGCGTTGTCGTAATGGATGATCCACTTTTCAGGGTTCAGTTTATCTTGTTTACCGAAAAAATACTTTTGTAATTTTTTTGTAATATTACATATTTTGTTGTCCATTCTCCATGTTCAATTATTTCGTACTGGTCTATACAGTTCCTACTTTAAAAAAACCCTCAAGCACAGTCTTGAACAGCGAGTGTGGCATTAGTGTATTTCCGGTTTTGCTAAACTATATTTCTTCTTGCCTGCTTTATTACTTTTTGTGAATAGTACCGGAAGCATCAAAACACTATATCTCCTCACCCAAATAATCTTTTAAACGTCTGTATTTCTTCCCCAAAAAATCACTTGCAACATTAAGCCGTTGTAATCTTTTAAGATTAAAATTAAAAAGTTTTCTGATGTTTAAATCTCTTATAATCTATAAAATCTACCAATGCTCCTGTTATTAATCGCAAACAATCGTTTGTGTAACTAAACAAATGCCTTATTCTTCTACATCTGTCTTTGGCTGTTTACTTTTGGTGTCGTCCATCACATGTCTCTCTTAAAGCTCTTATGCCACTAACAATTTTATCACTTTTCCACATCATCTTCATACATTACTTTTAACAATAGCTACGTTTCTGTCAGGTTTTTGCAACTTGATGTTAATTAGCTGCTCCAAATTTTTATTGATTATTTTTTTGACTTTTATGTCTTTAGATACCACTTACTCAGCAATAACTCTAGTTGTCTGCATTTCCAAGCGTGTTCAGCCACGTATAAGCACGTGATTATATCTCTGTCACAATACTGGTACCCTACGCGAGTAGATTCACGTAAATTATATTATCGTATGTGCAATAAGCTCTAATGCAGGTACAGAGAATGCATGTGCAGAAATGCGGATGCCGAGGTGAATAAGTAGTTTAACAAGGAAACATAAGATGAGGAATAGTTACATTAGTGAAAGCTTGGGTATCATAGAAATATAAGAAAACTTCAGGGATAATCGATTGAGGTTCAACTATAAACAACTCCAGTACGAATAGTCCTGGGTATGTCAGTAGAAGAAGTAAGAAAGACAAGAACTAGAACGACCTGGAATGAGATGTTTAATGTAAACGTGATATGGAAAAGTTGGTGTCTCGGTGAAATTTGCTTCGAACAGGTTAGTATGGAAAAGAGAGCCTCGAAGTGCCGACCTCTTCTTGTCTTTTCTCTTCCTCATATGGTGTTTTATAAAATGACGGGTAAACTAAATTAAGTGTTAAAAACTTATATGTGTGTTATGTAAGCTTAAATGAAACTTTTCAGCAGACCGAAACAAAACTGGAAGTTTCTAACATAAAACAATTAATTATTATGGTATTCACATATTTTTCATTGTTACATGTGAGGAAATTCCAGGTATGTAATTGTTATAAATATTAACTAAGATTTTGTAAATAGTATAATATAGTTAAAAAGTTACATTTAAGGAAAAAGGCTTGATCAAGGAAATGAACTTATCAGTTGGTCTTGCTGCTCTGATGACAAAATAAGTTGATATGTCAAATATAGGAGAAGAATAAGAAACGTAATGTTCCCAGAACATGGCTATTGTAGGTACTATCGAAATATCAGAGTAATCCAAGTCGAAAACTTGTATATACCTGAAAGTAACTTATTACTAAATAAATAAATAACATGTATAGATGCCAAAATTAAGTAACAAACCTTATTTTTAAACATTGGCATAGCAGATTGACATATTCGTCCAATTGTGCGTTATTATTTATATTTTTGTACACATCCTGTATTAAAATAAAAATTCATTTTTATTAATTCACTAATGTACACTCCTAAATTTATATTATGTGCACTGGGTGATAATAACTAAATTATCGCTATTCAGCGCTGTTTACTAAATTTTGTATATGTTTCGGGATATGGAAATGAAATTTTTTGAAAAAACTGGTGGCCAAGTAACAGGAAAATGGCAGGTTAATCTATGTGAACGAAAGCATGGTTTGACATAAATATGTTGCAAATTTGGATGTATTAGATACAGTTTGATACTGTCTTTCAACAGCATCATACTGCACGTCAAAAGTATTATAAAAGATCAATTATAGCCGCACAATTTAACTGTTCATTGTTGTCAAATTTTGCACGTTTACAAACGGAACCACATATGTTAGTGCGCTGTACATCTCTAGATGCTCTTTCGATTCCATTTTAAACATGGCTGCAATTAGTTTGGTCTAATGTAATAGAGGTTATTTGCCATGTTGTAAAGTGAGTACAATAATCGTCGTTGAAAAAAATAATTAAAATATAACAATAAGTGTTATCATCTCATAAATTACCAGCAAATGTTGAAGCATATGCGCTGTAAATGCAAGTATTTAGTGTCTGAAACTATTTTTGCATGTGATATTGCCAGTTACACAATCATAATTCACAGCACACATGCCTGAAATTTTACTGCTTGTGTACAACTTAATAAGTTTTATGATAATATATATTGGTTTTTGGGTTAAGTGTTGTGCAGTGGTACAGTACGTACAGGTAATGCAAGTTCGTGCCTCAATTTATATTACGTTATCGTAATAATAATAAAGAAGAGTACTTACAGTACTTCACTATATGAATTAAACAAGTTTTGGAAAAACCATAAAAAAAGAAACAGTAGAGTTTAGAGTTGAAATAATAGTATGAGCATGGGTTTTAATTAACTGAGTTTACTCTGAACTTTAAGTGTTATTACTTCTAACATTCAATATAATTTTTATGTCGTATAAAATTTATTCTACTTACAGGCATTTTGAATATTTTCACTTCTTTTCCTTTTAATTTTTCGACTTTATAATCTGTTCTTGTAGAATACATACTGCAGCTTGTCATGTCACTGTCGTTACACTTTTCAAATAAATGAGCGTTAGATGCTTGAATTACGTATCAAATCATTGTTAAATTCGTAAATTTTAATATTTCACAATGAAATTTAATACAGAAATTACGACTTTGTATTCATTGGATCTTAAATGAAGTACTATGATATGATAAATCTTAGAATTAAAACTATACATAAAATTTTATACATTTGCTAACTACTAAAATATTATAGTACCCTCCGATAACTTGTGTGAGATTCAGGAGAGAATGGATAATTTTATTAAATAATTACAAAATCTATAAAATAAATTATTCCGTTAAAAAAGCGACACATTTTGTCACTTTTGCGAGGAAAAGAGAAATAACATTTCCTTTACCCGGTTCAATCTAATCTTTTTCAAAAATTTAAACATATCTAGAGTAAAAATAATTATCACTTACTATCTTAACGTAAGTCTCTTCTACTCGAACAAATGTAGAATTTTCAATCTCTCCACCCAGCACAAAACTTTGATTGTTATTCTCGTACACGAACTTCAGAAATATTTTATTATATATAAACCAGTTGTAGCGAAAGTCTACAATATAATTCTTTTGAATAAACTTGCTTGATAATTCCCCTGGAAAATATAACATTTACAATAATACATACAGAGGTACACAAACAGAATGCAACAGAAGAAAGAAACGTCGAATTGGTAAAAACAGAGTGTCCACTTATTAAAAATATTGCACAGATAACAATATATGTATCCAATTGAAAACAAGATGAATTTTAAAAATATGCAGGTGCATTATTTTACATGTTTTTTTTTAGTTATATAATTAAATCACAAATTGAAACAAGAACTTGTTTGTATTATCGTGTTCTAGGCAAATGCCTTGTTTCACTGTCTATAAAATTGGCAATAGCCTAATACAAATATTGCTATTAAACTCTAAACGAATAATATTTTGCAGTCCAAATGAAACCACTTTTAGAATAATAGAAAATTATTGACGTATTAAATTAGTATCGAATCTGACGACTAAGGAAATCTTTGTTGCTGCATGCAACAATAATTTTGCATAGATCCTGTCGATAAAAAAGCTACTACTCGACGTCTTATAAATAGCTATAAGTATATAACAAATTGAATAAAGTAAGACTCTTGTTGTAATTAAAGGTACAGTACACTCATTATAATAGACTGATCTATAGACTAATCTGAAAGAACTAAACATAAACATTTCAAGTTAAAAAATATCAAAATATCGAAGAAAGTATGTCTTCTTTTTTACTATTGTGTTCATTCTCCACAAAAAAAAAACCGTTCTTCTTCGAGTAAAAAACCATTTGTTAGATGATACACCTCTGCAATATAATACAAAACAATTAAAACGTTTATTGACGATAAGACAACAATTAACAACAGAAAATGTTAATGACAATTAAAACGGCTAACAGTATTGGAACACAATTTGAAAACTGTTCTGTTGCTGATGATCGAAGAAGACAGAAGTAGGGAAGATTTACTTTCTTTTCTATTTCTAAGTTATATTAAAATTTAATTTACCATTTTAACAATATAGAAATAATTATATACATAGTTTAGTCTAACGACTATTATTTTGCGTAGTTGCAAAATAGTATTGTTTAGGTGTTCCAATATCATTGTTTAATGTGGGACTCATCTGTTATCTGGAATTGTAAAATTTAAAAAAAAATAACAATAATAATAAAAAGATAAGGAGAGTAACAGAAATCGAAGTTTTTTTATTGTATTTAGTAGTTTATACAAGAACTTTTTTGTATACTTAGAGATACATAGGCTAAGTGTATAAACATTGTCCTATAAACGTTGCTAAAATGTTATAAATGTGAATATATTTTCGAAATCAAATTAAAAAAATAATTCAGAAGTCAATTTTACTTACAAGTTTCGTCTTCCAAATTTCCATATAAAATTACTACACTCAAGAGTTTCAAGTGAAGAAGCATCTTACTTTCTCCTGTGTATAAAAATTACAATATGAAGTTTAAAACTTTTACACTAGAAACAGTTCACAAACTTATATTTATACATAATAATATGGAATCTATTGTATTTGTACACATATAAAAGCATGCTATTATAAGCGAAGTACAACGCGAAATTTTCACGTATATGATCATGTTCTTATATGCGAGAAAATCGCGTATATCTATTTTAATTAATTTATTTTACGCTAACAGTAATACGCGTACATAAAACAATTTATCCATGATTGGAAGTAAAGAATGATAAACTAATCCGTTTAAAACAACAAAGGTTTGGCTAGAACTTTAGGAACGTTTACACTACAAATGTCCTGAAATAATATATATGAAAAGGTATATGTCAGTACGATTTAATTCTTTTCACAGAATGTTTTTAATACAAATTTTCCTGTTAAATAGTACCTTAGAATTAAACTATTAGGCCAAAATATCACCCTGGTGTTCCATTCTCATGGATATTGCGAAAGATTTCTAAGAAATTCAGGTGTAAGAAACAAACTGTAAGATTCGTATACTGTTTCGATTAAATGAATATAACCTCAAAATACACTCTCTAGCCTGAAATAAATTCATACCTTTGACATGACACTCGAACAGAATCGCGTGAATTCGAAAGTAATCTATATTCTTTTCAGGATTATTTTGAACAAGTACACAAATTTAAGTACAAATCAGTTTAACCAATCTTACGTAATACTGGATCGCATACAAGAAAGACAGATGTGATCTTAATTATTTATACAATAGAGTAGTGTAATAATTTAATATAATATATAATAACTATTTATTAACTACTTTAAACCGTGTTTAAATTTATTCATAAACTGAATAAAATTTAAACAATTATTTCCCTCGATAATACAGTTAAATAAGTCTGTCACAAAATATTTTTTTTTTAAACGAGGCGATTCTCTTTACTGTCCGCTTTATAATCACCTCGTTTTTCCACCCACACACTCAGTAGCTATTCTAATTTGTCAATGACTTATTCGGTCTTAATTAATCCAGTCCGAATTTTTGTTTGTTATACTTAACAATTGTGGACAGCTTAATAACAAAAAGCAATAAAATTTCTAACTTACTTTGATAATTTTAATTAACAGATGCTTTGTTTAATATCAAATTCGATCACACATAAAACAAGAACTTTGTCATTGGAATTCCTACTTTGTTCCTTGTTATACGTTGAGTAGATAATTCTTATTGTTTACGACCAAGCGTATCGACGTTTTCTATGTCGACATTCGAAAGTACGTTTGTTTTGACGAACTAATCATGTAATCCTGTACATGTTTATTTCCAATACTCACCAAACGTAAATCGTTTCTAAAAAACCTCACAGCAAGAATAATATAAAATAACTAATAATAATTATATTTGTCGTTTGAACACAAGAGAAAATAAACTTTTGTTCGGTGTAGATTAATTGGCAAGTTTTAGGGTGAATGTGTTTGTGGAAAAATCCTAACAAATTTTAAATATACACGTGTTCTATTAACTACACCATAAACAAGAACGTTTATAGTTGTGTAGAAACGTAGAGTTCATATATGAAAAATTGACTACCTGCAACAGCAGAGATTAAAAATATTGATGTAAAAGTAGTGGTTATTAATTACAATTCAAATAATAGTATCTATAAACGTCTTGCACACAGTATTTTATATAAAACTGTTTAACAGAAAACGATGAAAAATAATGATAAAATGAGAAATTATTAATTTTCTTTTAGAAAAACATTTTGCCATTTAATTGTATATATACCAGCAAATTATAGTAGAACATAATTAAAGTTAGCATATTAACAGACGTCTTAGTACGTCATACTGGTCCCATGTTTTATTCCTCTGTAACATTACAGAAAAATAAAACATTACAGGAACAGTTCCTATTAAAAAGCATTATAAGGGGTTCCTAACCTTTGATGAAAGCAAGCCACTATTTTCATTGCTTCTATGTCATGGCTCTTTTATATCTGTTAATACAAAATTACAAGTGGAAGTTTTACGTCTTCATAGAACCATGATTACTTTATACTTGAGAGGATTTTAAATTGCACAAATTAGTGCTGTATATCGCTAAATTGGTGTATATTTTGCAATGTATTTATACCACATTTTGAACTGAGAAATAATGTTGTAAAAAAAGAGCTAGTTTGACCATTAACAATATGAAAACTCCTAAATGTTAACAATCAAAACTTAAATTGTAAATTAATAAATAATGTTTTAAAATAACAAGTTTGTTTTAGCCTGTATTCTAAATTTTTACCCTATCCATTATATGTTCCTTTATATTTATGGTTTATGAAATAAATCCAAATTAGTACGATAATTTCTATCCTGTGACATGAGATAAAATATGAACTGATGGATCATTATAACTGTACAGTACCTTCACTTGTACTATTCTGGTGATTAAGAGACTAGATGTAAACAACTTTAATTTTGTTCAATATTTTTAATTAACCGGGTTCTTCTATTGACTTATACTTCATTAGTGTAATTTCTGTTTATTAAATTTACTGCTTGATGTGCCACGCATTGGAAAAGAGGACAGATTTAGTAAAATAAATAGCTTATAGTCACGCTAAAAAATCTGTTTAGCATTATTTCGGGAGGACTATTATTTGGTGAAAATAACTGAAAAATATAAATGAAACTACAGTAATTATGAAAAACTGCTGTTAAGATATAACAGAGGTAATGTATGGGGATCGGTCAAAAGAATAACCCTTTCTATTTTTGTATTCAGGGAACATTGAAACATGAAAAAATGAAAATAATTAACAAATTGTTTTTCTGTATATATGGATTTTAGAGAATGTGTTGGTTTCTGTATGGGGAGCAAAATTTTATTCATTTAATTAAATCTTAATAACTTGTGCTTTTTGTTGAATACTTCCGAAATTTCGCAGGGAGGTTTCTTATTACGAAGATTGACAGTGTTAAATTGTAATGGTTAAAAATCAAAAGGGTGGAAATTTAATGCGGCTCGTATATATCGGTCAGACTTAATGACAATTTTACTGGTTATCAGCATTTAAAATGTTTTATAAAACCCATCCCTACTATGAGAATGAACTTTTTTCATAGTATAATAAATAAAAATATATCGTCTTTTAAACAAAATGTCATACCATATAAAGCCAACAAATTTTGCCTGGAAGTCAAGCGACTCGTTGTCAAACTTTTTAACATAATCATCTGCAAAAATTCATTACTAACCCACTGAATACAATGAAATCCGATTTTCATAAAACATTAAATCATTCAAAAAAATCAACTTAATTCAAAAAAATTAATTCTAGTTTTAGAAAACTAGTAGTTCAGATTACAGAAACACAATATCTAATAATAAATAAATAGAGAACAATTTCAAGAGCAGTTAAATTTGATTTATGGAAGAGTTATTTCGATATCAAAAAATTTAATTTAAATTTCAGAAAAGTTTGTTCTGTTCTCAAAATGCAGTTCGTTTTTTTTTGAAAAATAAACTGGTTATCAAACAATAGAATTACATTGCAGAAGAAGTAAATTGAAAGGGCGGGTTAATTTAAAATCGTTTTTCGGAAAAGCATGTTTTCTTCCAAAGAATATTACGGCGAATTTAAGAAAGTTGTTTCACTTTTTTAGGTTACTGTTACCTGTTTCCAAAATGGCGGCTCGTCTCTGATTCCAGAAAATAGAAGAGAGATAACTTTTTTCTATTTATAAAACCCATCCCTACCCTCCTTAGTTTTCGAAGAATTACTTTGAGAAAAAGGTAAAAGTCATTTTTTGTAAAACTAATTTGACCTGCAAAATAAATCATCAATACTGTATGTAACACGGAACAAATGAATGCTTCTGTATCTGTTTCGTTCTGTATCTGTTATTTTTAAGAATTCTGCAGATTTCTGCAGAATTCTTAATTATAGAAAATGACAACAATTCATTTTCCATAAAGAAATTACAGAATTGCCAACTACAAAAGTGATAATAATTTTTACTAGCACGAAGCAAAAGTTATTGGGATAAATTGTGAGATCATTTTGTGCTTAACTTGTCACTTGATAATTCTTTCTAGTGGTTGTGTTGACGTTTATGCATTTCGTCTTGCACCTAATGATTCCAACATCTTTTCATTATTGTATCTGTTTAACCAGATGATACACTGTTTTTCAGTAACTTCAGCTACTTCCCACAGTTTAATAATATAATCTGTTTCAGTATTTTTTTGTTTGTAAAGTGTTCTTGCAATAAACTGTGGGCGGATGATAATCGTTATATTGCCACCCAAGTGTCTGACGGTTTTTGTATAGATTGTGCTTTGAAAACTTCAAATAGAACTTGCAAATGTAATAATTGAAAATAAAAAGTTATAATTTCTATACCTATTCGGGATATGTTTACATTTTAGAGTTATAAATTTTAGAAATAGTTTTACAGGTGCTGCTATTTTTTAAATAGTGACTACATCTTCGTTACTTGTTGAAAAGATAAGCAAAGACTCAATATTTTGCTGCTGAATTATACAATTGTAGACAATAACGTTACAGATATTCAGGTAGAATATGTTACGTTTTCAAGGGAAAAACATTTCATAGTTTTTTTTTTATTTCAAAGTACGGTTAAACACATTTTTCCTGTTAAAATCTGCATTACATAATTTTTCTTTATGCATCACACCACTAACTTGAATCAACGAAGACAATGTCGAGTATAGTCCGCTAATCACCTAATAAGTAAAACAATATTAATATATGTGTCAGAATTCACAATGATATTTTAATATATTACTTACTCTAATTACAAAATTTCTTTTTACGTAAAAGAAGCCTCCGATCGTAATTCCTAATGGGTTTCTTCCATATCTTTTCATAAAATTGAGTATCTAAAGATGAACAACTTGTATCATCATAATTCAAATACTTAGTGGTGGAAAACTCATCACAATTTGGATGACAGTCAAATGTTTTTCCTTAGTTTACCTTTGCTAAAGATGAGCTTAGCGATTCACAGAAAAATGTAAGAAACAAAAGTTCTGTTAGTACTGTTTAAACGCACCAAGCTTATTTTTACCATAGAAACACAGGAAAAAATTAGACTGTTATCCATACTCTCATAATCTTTTACATCTGAAAGGTTTTTCGTTTAAATTTAATTTATTTACGAAAATTTTTCAGTAGGTTTAATTTATGTTGTAACTTTATAATCTCAGATTTTTGCATATATAATAATTATGCTTAAGTATAACAACTTAATTGTGAATCCTTAGGCAGAACCTTCTTTCTAAACAAAGTTAAAAATCCAAAATGTATAAAAATAAACGTACCTTCAACTTGAATAATAGTGATAAGTCTGCAGAAAACACTTTTTCGATAGAAATAAAATTGTCGTACATCTGAATATATAAATATGTAATGTTAAAATCAAAAACTTAAAAATTAGCAATGTAAATTATAGCGAAATCATGAAAAGACGTGCTATTTAATTATATTTGTCGCAAACAAAATGAAAAAAGAAATTATAACATTTCCTATATTGTTTTACAAATTTATACTTATTTAGCAAGTTATATGACATTTTTTACATAATCAAAATAATGTAGAAAACCTTAACCTATACTCACAGTAATATAGAAATGTTTTAAATATAGATCTATATTAAGCAATATTTATGTATTCAACATTTATAAAAACACTACACTTGTTACTTTAAGAGATCTACATATATTGTATATAATAAGATGACAGTGTGTATTTCTTTTATATTCTATTAGACTGTTATAGATTTGTACCAGATTTTTATTACTTCTCGTACGAGTTCCAGCGGTACATAGTTTACTATAAAACTTCGATATTTTACTCTTTTCCTATATTCATTTCCTAAAATATTATTGTAAATATATGTGTAGTATACTTAAATGATTAGTTATACCACTCTTTAAGACATAGAATCACCATAAGTAATGTCTACGTATTGTGACTTTATGGGTAAATTCTATTTTAAATGATTTTTGTTCACTAGAACAGATAAAAACTAAGAAACTGGGTTTTAACTTTACTTCCGCTTTCTGTTTTTTACCAATCAATTAAAAACGCTTAGAATGTAATAATAATTTGAAATAACCAGTATAACTGCATATTTCATGTTAATCAACATCATAGTTTGATTTCGACTATTTAAGATTTTCAAATGTATAACTTATTATAAAATAATATATAAAATTTTCTCATATTTAAAATTTATACTAACCAACGAAGTAAAAGCAGACAACTTCCAACATACTGCAACAAATGCAGACAACGAAACTACAGAAACACACGAGATGAAAATACCTAAATACAGCTCCATCTTTACAAACAATCCAGCATACAACATGAAAGACATGATGTAAACCAAATGAGTGTAAGCAAATGGGAGAAAAATCTTCCATTTATCATTAACAACTTCGAATAATTCCCAAATTTCCATGTGTTTTTCAAATGTCTCTTCAACTTGTTCCTTTAGTGTGTAACTTTTTATTTTCAGTTGAGTTAACTCTTCAGAAAGCTTAATAAATCTTTTACTAATCAGAAATATTGTGACTCTAAATATTAAAAATAAGAAGAAAATTTGACCTGAAATATAAATCATCAATACTGTATGTAACACGGAACAAATGAATGCTTCTGTATCCGTTCCGTTTTGTCTTTTAACTTCAAGAAATAAAGAAAAGTACGATACGATGGGAAACGTAGTAAATATTCCTATCATAATCAAGAAATCCACTAATATATATTTATGCAGCGCGCGGATATTCTGCAGTTCCTCATAATAACTGCTTTTCACACAATGAAATGAGAGTTTATTTTTCTTTAATAGTGTAAATTGTCCAGCAACATACTCCATAAGAATAAATATTATTACTGCAGCAGATAATGCATAGTCATTAAAAACACGAAGTACTCGTAAAGCGTAGATATCGGGTTCGTGAATTCTTATAAAACATACAAATACTACAGTCCAAAGAAATATTTCAACTAAACTATTATAAATATGATATAAAAATGACAAAATGTTCGCTCTTCTTCCTTTTGTTTCCCGTTTGATGCACTGACAAGGGATGCAGATGTCAAGACCGAATAATTTTGCAGAATTTAATATTGGGAATAAAATATACGCCAAGCAGAAAGAATTATCTGAAGACGACGGCATGTTAAATTATATCAATGATTACTATTATTACTCTTTCAGTTCTTTCATGAAAATGATGAAGTATATTCGTGCTCATGTTTATAAATTTCCTATCTTACTTTAGCATTGAGCGTAATGATAAAACGCTTTTACTTAGTCATTATCTAATTACATCATATTTACTCACTTTAAAAGACTTTAATGGACTTATCCACTTACCATAAAAGTTTTAATGGACTTATCCACTAACCATAAAAGTTTTAATGGATATAGATGTTTAATATACTTATTCATTTATGCTCTGAACAAACTCAAAAGACTAGAGTTAATGGATAAGGAATTTTAGTAATGTTAATTTTCTTATAATTTTATTAATTGAACTTGCGTATTTTATATAATCTTAATTATATTATGTCTGGAGTGTACATGGGTGAAGAAGGATGGCTACGTTGTTATTGACGAAAAATTGGCTGACAAGCGAAGATGCGTGACATAGCGTGTTTTCATTATGCAATTAGCTCAGGCTTCTTTTATTGCACATCTTTCCTCGAACGTTATAAAACTTGTCCGTACGACTCCTTGTCAATATATTGACCTTCTGGCACGAATATAAAGTGCACTATGTTTCGAAAATCAAAAGAAAAATTAGAAACTGTCTGACTGTGTTTCTGTATTTTTCAAATCGGAAATAGATAAATGAAATCCGAGAGCAGCAACCATACTGTCAGACAATCCGGATTAACTATATACAAACTTCCAATCCAAGCCAAAGCCATTTTACTTTCAAATTTTGAAAAAAAAAATTAATTGTGAAAAATTTTTTTTCTATGACGAAGCACAGAAGAAATGAACACTGCAGAAACTGAATAATAAATTAAAGAAATTACACGTTATGGATCTATAATAAGTGAAAATTTGTTAACGTTTTAAATTAAATTTTGTAATTCGATGTTTAGTTGCATGACATTTGCAACGTCTATAAAAACAAAATTCATTAAATTTATTGATCCTCTCAATGTTATTACGCAACAATTTTGCGTGATGACATTCACGCAAAGAAATGAAATTTTGTTTCAAATGTTTAAGGTTTAAAATTATCATTCATGTAAAGTTACATCAACGTTTCTAAACTTTTGAGTATATATTGATATTATGTTTCAACTGTTCATCTAGCACCCAATATTTACATTCTTTTTGCAATTATATAAAAAACGTCTGTCGCGAATCTATCACATCAATTGGTGGCTAGAAATATTTTATTTTGTAAACATTTTACTTTATAAAGTAAAATTAAATTCGTTTAAACAATTTAGTTTCAAATAAAAATATTTATTATTTACTTGTTAATTTGAAGTTTATTAAATATAAGGAGAAAAAATAGATTAGAAAATTGGCTTTGCAAAATAGTGCGCAAGATAATGTGGATTAGAAAGAATTCAGGTTAAAGTTTACCTAGGGAACACCAATGGCCGCGCTCCCGGTAATCTCGACGGCAGGTGATGTTAGAAATTCAGTGTAGGTGGCGCAATTTTTAAATAACGCTATCGTATGCAAATTTTTTGTTTTTCGTGACAGCTCGACTGTTGCGAGTGGTTTTTTTCACCAGTTAAACATTTTTGAAAAAAAAAATGCTACTTTCTGCTATTTTTAATAGTAAATAGGTAAGTTTTTATTCCGTCTACTTTTCGTGATGCAACGTGCCCGAATCGAGCCGAAATGGAAAGAACCGGAGTCCGTTTCAGCTGCTCCACAAAGCGACGAGTGTAAGAAGGGAAAAAAAAGTAAAGCACATTCGTGTGGCGAAACTAAAAAACGTGTAAAAATATCAAGTAAAAAGAGAAACATCAGCGATAGGGATCGCAAATCAAGGAAAAGCAAGAAAAACGGAAAGGAAATGTATGACAGAGCGTCAAACACGTGAGTAACAGTTTATTTTGCAAGTTCAGCTAGCTATGAAATATAAAACAATTTTAAAACATTTAGTTTTTATTAATGTAATTATTATTTTTTCAAAAAATTATACATACTAACTAATTTGCATAATTTTTTGAACGTAGTACGCGTGCGTAGTACAGCAAACAAAATGGCGACCGGAAGCGCGGCCATTGGGGTTCCCTAGGAAAACTTTAACCAGAATTCATTATGCACATGTTGGCTGTCTAAGCGCATTCTAAAATATAAGTTTGTCGAGAGACCAAAATCACTTCATTTTGACTACATATTTTTGTTTACTTCTGAGTTATTTATTTTATATGTTACTGTCACTCATTATTTATATTAATTTCTTATTATTTTTGCTTTATATTCGAATATTTAAAAAATCGTTATTCTTTTATTGTATTTTACTTTGGAACAATTTAACTGTTAAGATGTTCCGATAAAATTGCAGCCTGAAGATGGCCTATTTGACTAAGTTGGAAAACAATTGCTAACGTTGGTTAAATTATTGAATTCCTTTTATATTTACAAATAATTCCTCATTATATTTAACAGTTGGAAATGCCTTGATTGCAATATGAGTCCAATTAATTCCTTCCGCAGTATGTAAAAAATCGCGTTTGGAGAGACCACATGATCTCATGAGACGTAAAGAAATCATAAGTGAATCAGCGACTGGCTTGTGACGTCGACCCAGTCTCTCAGAGCCGAAAGACGATGACCAGAATTTATCACTAATCCTGCGATCACCCGCCGGTTGTGTAGACAGACACCAGTGCGTTGCCATAACCATTTACTTATTTATTTAAATTCAATTCGAATATAATATGTAGTTGACTTAAATCTAATAATTGCTACTTTCTATTTTGACAAATGTTTATTCACTCTTATTTACTAAACGTGCGCGTATTTATTTTATGAATTTACATCCCATGTGGCCAAGTAAAAAAGTACGGAAGCAATTTAGATTTTATTTTTTACCGAGGAAATTTAAGCAAAAATAGTCGCGGGGATAATTATGAACAATAAATGAATTTCACAAGGTGTCCATCATTTATCTAATTGAGTGTCGCAGGGTTTGCCATTGATAAATTAAGTGCTGTAACACTAGGTTTCAGGTTCTCAAGCGAAAGTAGACATGTTGTAAACAAAGAAACGTTTGTTTATATTGAAAAAATTTAGTCAGATAAGAGCACAGTACGACTTGGCAGAGACCTTCCGCCATAAAACCCCAAAATGTCACCTACTACCATCGCCGTAACGGCATTCCAACCAAAATGCCAGCTTCTACATTCTCCGCTAGGGGCGCCCTAATATTCACAATAACTCTTAACAATACAATTTTGACAATTGCTTACTCGCAGCTATTCTTGGCGAATCCAGATTTTTCGAAAGCGATTGAATTTTGAAAATATAAGTGTTAAAAGTAAGTTAAATTATCTTGTTTTTTGTTTAATTAAATTAGTTTTTTATGACAAGTCGTTAATTGTCTTTCCCTAAACAATGCAGCAGTTTTGATTTTAGTGGCATAATTTAAGAGATTTAAGGCTCCATTTCCTGACCCTTATTTTTTAAAAATACTCTACTTAAATCCCTGATGGCCTCGATTCAATAATGTTACGTTAATTTTAAGTGTTATAATTATTTTTATTTTTCTGCTGCTATATATAACAAAGGGAAAGTACGGTGATCGATTAAAAGCGAATTTACCCAAGATTTCTACAGTTATCGAATCAGAGAAACTGTGAAACGTCGAAAACTGAAAAATATATAAGTTGGGTGTATTTCTGTATGCCTGGAAGCTACTGTATAAGTATGGGGTACGATTTGATTCACTCAGTTTGCAGGATAACAACTCCTGTGCGTTTTTGTAAAAATTGTTTAATGTTTTCAGCGAGGTTTGTGTACTAGAGGCAATGAAGCTATTATATTTTAATGGATAAAGGTCCAAGGGATGAGAGATAGAAGGATTCGTGTGTCGTATATCTTGCGCGGTTGGACTAAATAAAGATTTTACTACTCTCAAAACAAAGGTTTAGCCATTTCATTATGATTAAATTTCTAAATAATAAAAACGCAATCTGTATTTCAGTCGGTAACAATTACTTAAATCAAAAATAATAGTTTAATCATTATTAAGCTTGAAATGAAAACCTAGTTTTCTATAACATCAAAAAATGCAGAACAAACTGAATAAATTCTGTAAATAAGTAGTCAAATATTTGAAAAAAATTTGCTGCTATTGAAGGACTTCATTACCTTATGTATGGCGTTTTATTATTGCTATTTAATCATGCAGTGTTCATAACTATGTATAACCTGACGGCAATTGTTATTAGATGTCAAGAGTTACAATATGACATTGGTCACTGACTACAAATTTTAAATTATTAAAAAAAATGAAAACCTTTCGAGTATAAATAGTCTATTGATGGTCGATTGATGCAAGATCCGACAATTTTGAAACAGTGCTTTTATTTACTAGATTCTTTAAAATTAACTATTAATTGTTTGAATAGATTTTTCTAGGCTTTATAAAAGAGACAGTGCAAACAAATTTATTATACAGATCCTGCCTCTGCTGATAAAGGCCCGAGCATAGGTTTCAAAAATACACAGTATATCTATCCTCTGTGTTAATGATTTTTTCGGAAGTTATGCTGATATGTGAATACTAATATACTTGTTTGAGATTTATATTGAACTATTTCTATTTCAATATGCGAAATATTTTCTAGTAGGAAGCTCTTGCTCCAACTCTTCCTCAGCCACCGTTATTTCGGAAGACGGCCCAGAAACAATTACATCAGAAGTAGGCGCACTTCCGATCATTTGAGGAGAAGGCTCGTAAGCAATCATCTTCGAAGGCGAAAAATAATAAAGTACACAGGAGGATGCAGACTTCTGTTCACTCCATGTGGTGGCCCAAAAACAATCACTTCATAAGACGCTGTATAACGAATTCTGTCTAGAGGAGACGCCTTTCCTATCATTCCAGGAGGTGGTGTATAAGCAATCAGCCCAGAAAGCGAAACATAATAAATTACTTCAGGAGGAAGCGCACTTCCGGTCATTTCAGGATGTGGCCCATGAACGATCACTCTATACAGCGCTCCATAACTAATTCTTTGAAGAAATTGGGCATTTCCGACCATTCTGAAATGGACCCATACTGGGATGACCATAGTACTGAAATATCGAGGACAAAATTAATAAACACTGTTTTAAATATAACTTTAAACTTTAATTTTTAAAGTGTTCTCTTAGTCGACTGTAATTAAATTACAGATTTTAATTTAATCTTTAACTGACAGCAATTACTTTAAGATAAAATATTCTCCAACTGAAAATTTAGTGCTAGAAAGTGATGATTTTTGTTTTCAAATTATTGAGGTGTGAAGCAATGTAAAGGAATTAATACAAAAATTTAAAGAAGAAGCAACGTTTTCTTTGTGTACACTTAACACGCTATTTGAATTTACTTTTTTAAGAAAGTAAAAAGATATAATTTATAATTTTTTGATACACTCAACTGATTATAATCTATTAAATAACAGTTTTTAGCAAAAGGCAGATAACTTTGAGAAGATTTTCCTTCGAAACATGTGAACGAACATTTCACGATTAATTGTTATGTATTTTCGTATCACGCCCATTGTTTTAATGGTACACTCAACTATGAAAAACTTTTACCGGCAACAACTTTTAAAACTGGCTGTCGCCGTTTGTTAGAATATTTTTAAAAAATCGTTTTATATTATTAAAATAAAGATGTTTTATTTTTTTGTGAATTTTCATATTTTAGTTTATGAGTGTGAAATTGAAAAGGCTGATAAAAGTAAAGTCTATAAAATTTTAATGACACAAACGTCTCCAATTTGTATTGAGAATTCAGAAAAAAAGATGGTCAAAGACAACGAATCAAAAGACACAGAACCACAGTGACATTTATCGAAATTTCTGATGAATTTAATTATTTTTCAATTTTTCTATCGTTCGAAAGTTGAGTAATACGAACCTAAAAAATTCAACATTGTTATATTAATACCAAAATGTATATAATTAATATTTATTTATTTATTAAGCACACAAGACTGCAATTGATAGGACACAAAGAGTTTATTACATTCTTTATTCATTCATTGATACGCGTTTCGGGTTCTTCTGTCTTTTTTCATTGAGCTTTTAATTCCGTTTAATGTACAAAAAACTGTAAAAAGAAATTAAAAGCTGACTGAAAAGGGATAAGAGAACACGAAACGAGTATCAATCAATAAATAAAAAATGTAACTAACGCCTTGGATCCTATTAATTGCACTCCATTGTGCTGAATCAATGAAGCAAACAGGATGACACGGTTTTAAATTTCGCGAAAATCACATACCTATTCTATTAAAATTTACTTCATATCATTTATTTATGACGTTGTTTCTTGTTTAGTTATTAAATTTGATATGTTCGTTTTTTACAGAATATTTGTAGAATTACATTAATGATACTACGTTTACGAACAACTATTGACATTTGATCTGGAAATAGAATATTAACACATTTTTATTCCAAGTCATAAATTAGAAAGACAATATCAATTTTGCAATTAAATATATAAAATATACTCTATTTGAATAATTTAAATAATTAAATTTCAATTTGATATAATTGTTAACAAATTAAAATATTTTCTTTTCCTCTTACCTTTTATTAACAATTTTATTGTTAATAAAAGAAGAAGAGAAAGATGCCTTAAAAAGGAGACTTGAACCAAAGGGGACTAAAGAGAGAAGCCCTTGATAAAGAAAATTGGAAAAACGCATTAGAGAAGGAAATGCCGACTCCATATAAACATAGAAAAAGGCGAGGATAAAGAAAGAAATAATTTATATATTTTAATAAAAATAAAAATGGCGGTTTATTTTTGAAATATATGTTCGTAGAAATTACAGATCATAAATAGTATCAATATATAAATATAAATATAAAGTTTTTTGTTTTATTAATTTCGAGTACACATTATTCCGAAACCTTCTCGTTGGCGCCTTTATTAAGGCCGCGACTCCACTAGCCGTAAAAGGGCCGTAAAACCCCTCACCGTAAAAGCTTTTAATCACGTGACCATGATATTTTACGCTTGAGCAGGTCGTAAAACCAACGTAAAAGCGAGATGAACACTGCTCAACTCGCTTTTACGTTGGTTTTACGACCTGCTCAGGCGGTAAAGCTTTTACGGTGAGGGGTTTTACGGCCCTTTCACGGCTAGTGGAGTCGCGGCCTAAATCGGCGCTTATGGCGGGGGCCACATTGGCAATACCCTAGTTACGGCTCTGCATTTTACCATGTTTAAACATGTCACGTACCGAAAATACGCAACAAAACTTCTGCTTTTTCTTATCGTTTTGAAAAATGTTAAATTTATACAACGATAACACTTTCAATTATTTAAATTTAAAGAAATCTCTCTGTGTTTCTAACCGGTTATAAATTATGAGATATTTATACCAGTAATCCAAATTAATTGCATTTTCACTCCGTATAAGCGAAGGACATACCAAAACATTTCAAATATGCCAAACTCTGCAGATGTACAAGTATATTATATATAATGGCGTACATAAAATCTACATTAATCCATATAACTTTTATATAAAACTAAAAAGTAATTCAAACACAGGAATAGTGAAGTTTTTCTTCATTCAAATTCCCAGCTTTTTTCTAAATAAAATTTATTTTCCAACTTTAACTTGCAGTAGTTTTATTTCTATGTAGATATCATTTACCTTACACTGTCATATCTAAAAATAATTATTGATATTTTTTGTTGTATTTAATACATCAAGATACATGTCAATATCAAATCTCTTCGCAAATATCATAAGTTATTTTTCTGAAAGTAGAAAGAGTAATAAAGAGTTTTTTTTACACTAAGAGATAATTATATCATGTTAAACAAATATAACCATGGGATAATAATATGGTAATGAAACAAGGTATATTCAAAAGTTTTATTTGATTCTACCAGTTTTTATGGCTATTGTTTAGGTATCAGAAAGCTTAACTTAACTTGATAAATTGTATCTAGGCATTCCGTTCGTCGGGTATGAAACTGTGTTCAACTACTATTGTTCCAACTTCTTGTTTTATCCACTCAGACGCTGACAATTGTTAGTACATCATGAAGCGAGGCACGGTTCAAGATATAAAGTTTCAATTTTTCTAAATTGAAATTTATTCAATTTATATAATAAATACTTTAGCTTTTAGCATAATTTATTCACTAAAACAAGAAAAGATTATAATGTTTAAAAATAAAATACGTTATATTCTGTATTGTTTTGATTATTGTGTTAATTAAGGTTTGCAAATAAATTTTCTATTTACTTCTTTTATTTAATAAAAAATGTAAGTGCAGAGTAGAAGATTTTCAACAATTTTAACTTAAAATACATTTCGAGTGTTTTAACTAAAATATCTATAATTATATAAAATATTATATAAATCAAGTAATATACTTAACATATACAGAAGTTTAATAATATATATTTATATTTAACAGGGTAAATATAATTGCACATAGTGCATTAACTGAGAAAATTCTTAGAGACTTGCGTAATGAAAAACAAAGAAGTAACCTATTCTACTTCTACAATGATAATGCAATTCATACTGATGAAGAAAAACTTCTGGAAATAGATAATATTATGGGTAAACTCTATTTATTAGTTGCAGGTTTTTTGATTTCTTCTGTAGTATTTCTTGCAGAAATTCTAGTATACAAAATGATAACGTTTACAAGTAAAACACGCAGAGTGATTTCATTGAATATTGTTAATTAATATTTAATCATATTTGAAAGTATAGGTAATAGTGCTGTATTTGTTAGAGTGGTTTTTTTAATTTCATTAACTTTTTATTATATTTCAGTGTTTTGGACAACAATGCTCATAAATTGTGATAAATCACGGTATCAGCAATTGACAGTTAATTCATTGATTTGATTCCATATAAATTAATATTCAGAAGCCATAAAGGCTACAGCTGAATGGTAAATGTAAAATTCTTGATAAAACCAGTAGAAAAATATAAGCCTACAAATTATTACATTAAACATTCAAAAAAAATTGTAATTATCTTATGGTACTGTACGTGATTGTCGTAATGCACAAGAAGTCGACGTTATTTTTTCTGAATGTTCACATTACATTGATTCAACTTGATTTCTACTTGACACAAAAAAGTTCCACGTCGAATTGAAATTACTATACAATTTCTATAAGATATTGATGGTAACCTTGAATATCATATCTTCAATTCACATTCGCATTTCGCTCATGTAACATGAGAGAAGAACATTTCTGTTGTTAATGTTATCAATTTAATTTAAATGAGATTAAATCTGTTTGTGAGGCCGAATCATGAAGCCATTTTATCTGCTCAGCTTGCATGCATCGAAATAGCTAGAAACAACTGTAGAATAAAACCCGAATAGCTCGTTACTTCGACTGACATTTCATGAACTTTTTTATAAATACTAGGTAACTCGATAAATTAGTTAAATAAGGACTATACTTACAGACACTCTACATATGCATTATATAATGTTATGTAGATGTATATTCAAATTTTATACATTTATAAACGAAAACTGACAAAGTAAAATCTTATTATTGTATTAACGTATGTTATATCGGAGATAAATAGAAAATATGAAATAATAATATGTAGTATTAATAAAATTGCTCAGAACGTTATTAGCGCGGAAATACAACTAACCCATGAACAATGCACTGTTTATTCCATAAACAGATGTACAACAGATTTCCCAATGTGCCTGATAACCGAGAGTGAATATTCGTAAAGTTTACATACAAGCAATGAGTTACGCAGCCAGGGTCGGATCTACAAGTGACTAATAGGGCTTATGCACTGGACCCCAACTGTCAACAGACCACAATAACTAAATTATTATTAGAAATTTTTATACCTTTTTATTAAAATGTTTTCTTTAGGCTGTGTTTTGTGGCTCTAGCCGAATCTATTTTATATGTGACATACAACTTTCATTTGGATTGATTTGATTAAATAAAGCCATACAATAAACGGCAGTCGTCAAAAGATGGGAATTCCCCACTCACGGTTTTTGTACATAACTCCTCTTTAACTCGTTGTTTGTTAGAAACGTGATAAAAATCGAAAATTTCACGTAATCAGCTTATTAGTCAGGGACTAACCAACGACTAACTGTCACTGTCAGTCTTTTAATTAAGACATCCACTAGCAATGTTATTTAATATTATTTATTTGTTTATTCTGTTTAACCATTTTATAGTTTGAATATTTACTGCATAATTTTTATTTGTTTAAAGTTTATATTACCAGAATTGTACATATTTTCAAAATCGCGTTGTTGATTTATTATGTTTATAAGTTGCTGATCTGTTGCCAGTGATAAGTCACCGAACCTTACTTACTGGCTAGCCACGTGGGTATTTCAGAATTTTAGTTAGGTATCTCACACTTAAACAAAGACAGATTTTCATTAAATGTTTTTCCTGGAGGCTACTTTTCTCGCAGTTCGCTTATATCTCCAGATGCGACAACTTATGTAATTCAAATATCCATTTTTATTAAAATATATTAATAAAGACTTCAATTTGATTTAAATTTTCTCTACAATTTAATATCAAAAGATCAGATAAACTTTAACATACGAAATTTGGCATAGAGGCTTGTATGTTGTGGGCATTGAAACTGTTAAATTTTGGTGAAAGGTTTAGGGAATAGGGATGGAGAAGGATCGTAGGTCATATCTCGAGAGGAGTAGATCTTAATGAAAGTTTTATTTGTTACTAACATTTAAAATTATCCATAAAACTTTTCCCCACCGTCAAAATTGAACCTTTTTCCATTTTATTGCAATTAAGAATATAGAAACTTTGTAGGTCAAAGTATATATCAAAAGATGGCGCCACACGTTTTATTTATTATGCTTAATAATATAGAAGTGACATTTTACATAATAACTCATAACAGTCATGAAAGCTACGCAAAGTTGCTGCATTTTCGAATGTTCGTTTTTAGATATTTAAGTTAAATGAGTGGTCCCAAGTGTGAAATTTAACAATAAAATGTATTGTTTTGCTGACAGAGTATTTAAAACATCTACGAGTAAACTATAACGATAAAAACCATTCTAAAAACATTTAAGAAGATAAGTAAGCTTTCATAACTTTGTCTTTGAATTGGAAAGCTGTTGTTTCTTATGTATACACATGGCATAAAGTTGAAAACGTTTTTGTGTCCTTTACGTATTTTTTTTTTTTTTAAATATGTAAAAATCGTCAGCCATATTTAAAAAACAAAAAGTTCATTTAAACATGTTCTTATATTTATTTATTATAAAAACTTACAGAAATAATCGATTAAAATAAATTTTTAATTTGACATTTATTATAAAACGGATAATTAGGTAATGTAGTATTTTCCATTTCGCATCTAATGAACTTAAGCTTAATTAATAACATTTCGGTGAAAAAATTATAAATTATGAACGTGTATAATTAGTAATTGTTTGTATATTTTATTAATTAATTGCAATACTGATCAGTGATAAAGTATAATTTACGAGCGTTTTTAATTAGTAGTTGTTGTGTATTCATTTATTCAATACACTAAATAAACAACTGAAGAAAGAAAGAGCAGAACAATACTGTGTTCAGATTTTGTTTAAAACTTTAGCTGCAAAAGCACTTTAAGAAGGCAAAGCTGTTTAACGAAAATTTGCATAAATTTATTAGCTCCATCAAAATAAATTATTTTTAAGCACGAAAGTTTATTGCTCGACCTTTGTATAAACGATTATACGAGATATATATATATATCTAAAATGAACTTTTTTTCATTTAGTAAACAATCAAAGTACTCAAATGAAGGGCTTCGATTATGTAGTCTCTATTACATGAAGGTAATTTGCTAGAAAACTGCGCAATGAAGTCAAATTATTAACACAGTAAGAAAATTCAAGAAATAATGACGTATATACCTTAATTAAGGTACATTATGCAAATAATTTTTTATCACATTATCAACTGAATTTAATAATTGTGCCCAGCACAAGACGATTTGTTCAATACAAATTAGAGAACTCATAATGATTAACTTTTAAAGAATGCTTTTGGAGTGTAATATAAATTTGGGCCGCAATTAAAGCAAATTGTAGACTTATGAATTTCCACATTTCTTCTGTGTATCTGGCCGGCTGACTGTTTTTCCTTAATATCGATAATTTGTGAAAGTCGATACAAAATATGGAAAGCTTAGGGATAGAAGGCCCGAGTTAACAGTAAGATCTTCCAGTCTACACCGGAAGTCACATGAACTCAATACAAAATTTTTCCCGGAATCCAGTTACATAGATGGCTGGCAAGTCTCTGTTGTTTTCAGGAAAAGTATAATGTACAGGAGCAAGACACTACAAATTTCAGGTAGAGAATATACCTTATAAATTGAATAAATTAAGCACCTGATTAAAAATTACAGTCCAGCATTGATACGATGTCATGAATAATCTTTTAAAAATACGTTTATATTCAATAAATTTTAAAATTAAGATTTAATTCATTTTAATTTATGAATGCTCTTACTGTCTTCTACGTTTTGTTTCCAGAAACTTCGCAATTTTCGGGCGAGGTTCTACTTTCTGTATCATGATTACTCTTTGATACTGTAACATGCTGATTAGATCCACTTTTTTCAGGCAGTGATACCTGTAGAAATTTTTCTGCTATATTCTCTTGTGTTCTGTTATCATCTTGAATTTCATTTTTATTCTTGGATTCTAAAAAGTTCGATTTCTTTTAATTGCAATTCTTATGAGTTTTCATTTTGTCTTTACTGGGATGGCCCTTTTTCTTTTTACAATCATCGTTATCCTTGGAATGTATACCTGCCAAGCTGCAAACCTGATCAGCAGCTGTTCCGTTTGTTTGTTTAGTGGAAACTGTATGACCAGAGAAATTTATAAATTTAAGCAGAGAATCTACGTCTTCCTCTCCTCTGTGACCGTCTATATTTTCAGACATTATAAAATTTTGTTTTCCAATATTTTTTGTTTGGTTTTATTCTGCGAAGCAGTATATCAAATGTCGAGCAATTTTCTCTAGACGAATAGCAGTAAAATGTTGAATTTGAAAGAATGTCTTGTTTAAGATACAATTAAAGTTCACGCGAATACATAATTAACAAAAAAAGATAAAAATAAGTGATTAAGTAAAAATTATTATACTACAAATGTTGTAAGCAGTAGTTCACAAAATGTTAACATCGAAGAATTTTTGGAGGGGGGAGGAAATGGTGGTCCTCCCACATGTAAATTTCACATTTTTGGTGATAAATTCTATTTATAACGAAAACGATAGTTGCTGCTAAGTGACAAGCAGCTAACTAAGCAAACCAATAGTGTAGTCTGTTTTGTATGAAACGAATTATGCTATTGATTTGCTTACTTGGCTGTTGATCACTTAGAAGCACCCAATATCATTTAAATTACAATATAATTTCTTTTCAAATTTCCGATCCTGCTTGCACTAAAAAGGTCATAGGGCCGTTAAAAGTTCGCTAACTACGCATTTCAGATAAGAGTGGCCACCGCTTTGTGAGCCTGACCAAATCCACAATGAATAACTAAAAATTTAGACTTTCTTAGCACCAGTGGAGAGTAAAAAAAAAAGTAACAAAACGTCTAGTAATGCAGCTTTTTCGATGATTTCGTACCACTCGTCTCTTAGATGCCTAATCGTTTACAGTTGCCCCCATCTTCACTACCAATGGTGGAGAAGCCGCAAACACTCTACAATCTTGGGACACCAAAGTCTCGTAAACGTAAACTTGTGTAAAATGTTATCGCCTATGTATTAATGCATTACAGTCTATGGCAAAGATGGGAATGGAGCTACTTCAACTCACCATCTCCTATTTTAATCTTACAAAGCATTACCAGAAAGGGGTTTTAAAAATTGTTTTTATTGTATTAAAATTAAATTAAAAATATATTAAAGAAAGTATAACCTAAATATTCTTGAATCATATTTTTCGTTTTCCTCGTCCTTTTTTTTCTGGTAATTTTTTATTTCACGATATACACCTTTAAATAAATTTAAATAATATGTTATACGTTATTAATACATAGAAAAACTTAATTTAATAAATTGAGATTTTGAATAAAGTTTTAATATGTTTACGAGTAAATAATTTCATTTATACGAAACGATAACAGAAAATTTGTAATATAAGTCGATGCAACACACGGACCATATGCCAAGAGGTAAACCTTCTGACAGGACTTGTCCTTGTTTAGATGTTAGACATGTAAAAAAAACCCGGCAAACTTCATGTGACCGTTTGGCAGATATTCATGATAGAAGACAATAAATCCTATGCAAAAAGGACATTTTTACAACTTTTTTCGTCTTTTCGGAACTAACCTGTAAGATAGCTTTTTTAAATATTATTTCCGTCGTGTGTGAAACCCACCGGTGTTCAAGTGGTTCCATTTCCTAAACATTGGGAGTTTGGTTGTGGATTCGCGCCTCGCCAGGACAGGCTGACCATGTAAAATTTTTTGTGTTTTCTCTACGTCTGTAGATTAAGTTAGCTCGAATAGGGGCCAGAGTTACCCTTAAAAAGACCTCCCGGAAGGTATCGTGTTGCCGTAACTTAATAAACGAACAACCATTGTGTGTGACTAAGTCCACGATGAAAACCGTGTGGGAAAAACGGCTTCAACATATTTGAGACAGTCTACCGTGGAAAAATTCCTGAGAGATTTTGACTACCCGAATTCAATTCCAAGTCCCGCATAGAAATAGGTTGACGCATTAACTGTCTTAGCCACCCAGCCATCATTCAAAACTAGTTACACTAGAAATTGTAAATAAGAGTGCCTCGAAAACATTACTTTTGAGTTGGGTTGAATTTATTACACTAAAACACTAATAGAGAAATCGTATATTAAGTGTCCAGAAATGTTTAGTAAATGATATTTCTAAAGAAATATGACACAGATAATTTTTAATAATACTTACGAACAAGGCGCTAATTAATATTGTTGCTCTAACAATAATGGCTTTCTATTATTACTATGCCTATAAAAAAAGCAAAATTTAAAATAAAAATTCTCTGATTTACAGTCATTGGTTTCTGTATCCAGCTATATTAAAGTCTATACTAGACAATACATTTTAATGTTGACTCTGGGGTTAAAATTCAAAAAAGGTGGTTCAGTTCGCTCTACGTTATGTACGCCGTTCATAGGGATCATACCTATTTCTATACTGCCTATCTCTTTTCCCACTTTCTTCCCCTCCCCTTTCCCTACATACAAGAAAGACATAGGCTAAACACTTCGTGTACGGCCGATGTCTATCCTTGTATGTATGTATGTCTCTTTCCATTATACAAGTTGGCATTCCTTCAAGTTGGGTTGGCTCTTATTCCACTTGGGCCATCTGTGTAACTCGTTCAATTACTCAGAGACGTCAAGAAATAAAAAAAATTCGGTTGTAATTTCTGGATGTATGAATGTGTGTGCGCGTGTTTGGACTAATTTTTTTCATCTTGTTTGAAGCTTAATAAGTCCTGTGCTTTCTGTCGGAAATGTCTGAAATTTTGCAGAGATGTTTCTTTATTACGGAAATTGATGACATTAAATATTGTTGATTAAAGGTCCAGAGGTGGAGAGATAAAGAGGGTTGTGTTTATCTTGTGTAGTGTCGAGCTTAATGACGATTTTACTAGGTTATTAACATTTACAATTTTTTTATAAAATTTGTCCCTAATCCTCTAAATTATGCCGTTTGTCATTTTATAATAATTAAAAATATAAAACTGTTTTCAATAAAATATAACAGATAGAATCACTAAAATTTTATACGTTGCCGATAAAGTTGAGCAATTCATTGCTGGATTTTTGTTCTTGTAATTACCGCTCTTCCGAATCCGAATCCTATGTCATGTATACACATAGTTGTATATGGTACTATGACATTTAATATTATTGATTAATAAAACACATTTGCAAATAGTGAACAGTACAGTTGTATAATACAAAGTCTCCAATACGTAATTTGGAAGTTAATGCAATTGCGTTATTTACATAAAAGACCTCGTGATGGTTTTAATGTAAATTGCTACTCTAATCGTAAATTTATTCAATAAAAACCCGCTTTTTATAGCAAAGCGCTTTCTTAGTAACATACTGCAGTGAATATACACTAGTAATATTTCATCTTTCTACACAGATATTCGGTTTTATATTGTTTTTAAGAGATTACGCCAATATACAAGCAAACATTCTTATTTTTATGGTCGATTATTTTATAAAGTTTTATTCAAAGTAAATATACTGATGCTAATATTTGTCAGACTACGAAAGTTTTATAAATTAGTTTGATATAGCCCGACAATACACAAATTCAGAATAAAGCAATGAATTGCTCTTATTGTACTGTTTTACAACGAAGTTGGTATACAGCATAACACTATAGAATGAAGTTTGTCTTCAAAATTCTCCACCAAAGGAAATGTTTTTCGTAAAATTATTTTTCTGTTAATTATTCTAGGCTTTGGGAAAACTGTTTTTCAACCCTCTGCAATTACGAAAATCAAGTACAGTAGTGCGTACTGTTTGTCTTCCAGACAAACTGATAAATACTGCAGAATCAGTTGTATGTCGTTTCTGCTACAATGTGGCAGACGAACAATCGCAAGCGTGGTCGAAATTAGGAGCAGAACCCTTTCCTAATTTCGATTAAATATAGGAGCTTAACCTGTAATGGGAAAGGTAAGCGAGATAGTCATCAATAGCAAACTGAACAAGGTGCCATTCACTATCTTAACAAGTGACATTAACTATAGTTTTCCCATGTATAATGGTGTCTGATAATTTGGGGTAACTTCAAAGAATTTATAGGGTATTAAAATTTTATATAGTTGTTTTCTTGTTTCCGGATCAAATTACATTAAAATGAATGTTAAAATGCATTTTCTACAATCCACAATTATTTGTTAGATAGCATATTATAGTTTATGATTCGATACAAATAATTTTAAATTTTAGCAAACCGGCACCTCTGAGACACCACATGACTCATTATCTGTCTTTAATCCACGTGAATAAAGATGGTTTTAGAACTATTAATTCTGAAACATTTGAAAAAGTCTGATATTATCATGAAACTACTAATGAACTTCGCTATTATTTTAATTGCAAATGACATGCATGAGATACCTAATTAAGAACGTTAATTACAAGTACTCATAAATTTTAACTTGTTAATGTGCTGTAACATACAATTATTTCATCTGTTGTTTTCGCATTACGTAGTTTTTATTTCTGCTGTGCTTCATAATAGAAGTTACTAGATTTCAGGTCTGTAAACGATTTCTTTATATTGAATTATAAAAACTAAAATAATTTGTAAGTATAAAATTATGTTCTATAATTGTTTAAGTTGAATTATATAATAAACGAGAAATTGTTTATTGTAACATCTTTGCAGTGCTGGGCTGAAATTTTAGTAATATTTTTTATTTATTTAATTTAAAATATGTTCAACTCAAGTATATAGCTCGCTGTCAGCTCAACAGCTCAATAGTATCTAGTCCTGCACAAAATACTCTTCCTGATAACAGCCAAGTCATGCCAGTAATTTATGCAACCCCATTCAGTAAAAAGTTTTAAATTGAAATAACATAACTTCTTCTCTAGACAGGCAGTTCATATATATTGGGCCTCTAGCCCCTCCGCTTACCAAATCTAGTTTCAACTGTCATCTATTTATTAGATATAGTTAAATAACCCAATAAATAGGATTTAACAATTTGGAGGGCTTATCACACCAAGGCCGTCAAAAAAGAAGGCAAGATCCTTTACAAAAAAGTTAGTCTTTAATAATCACATTTCAAATTTAGGTAAGGATGCACTTCGGGTACAAGGACCCCTCATCAGCTTACGAACACATGGCACCAACATAATAATTATAACACTAATAGTTAACCAATAGAAAGGAATATATATGTCGCCGAGTGTATAAAATCAAAAAGGTTATCTGTTTTCTACGTTTTTATACGGTCGTCGTGAATTTGGCAAGTTTTCGCGTGACAAAATTCAAATCTGGAGTTCATCGGATTATCTTCATGCATCTAACATTCAAATATAACGCAGAAGGACTTTTTATTTTGGATAGTTTTTCTTGGAGGTAGAACTTGGCAAAAATTTGTTCATCAATTCCTCATTTGTAACTAAATTATATTTTACTTGTATTTAACACCTGAATATAAGCTGGAAGAACTTTATAAAATGAAGAATATTTTTATGAGGCAGCATTGCGAGAAGACAGTCCATTTGTTGCATAGCCATTATCATTCCGGTTATTTGTAAATGGCTGGAGGGCCGAGCGGTCAAGGTGGCAGCCAACCACTCTGAAAGATCCGGAATCGAATGAGGACAAGTCGAAAATCCCAGGAATTTTTCAAGAGTGGTCCATCCGGATATGTCGGGAATTGTCTTTTTCTACCCGGCTGCCCCATTGCGGGTCTGACTGAACTCATAATGGGCTTGCTAAAAAAGCCCTTCTCATTACCCACAGGGACAACTAGTGGCAAAGCAGTTCCATTCCCTGAACATTGCAGTTCTGTCGTTGGTTCTCGCTTCAGCAGAACAGGCTGTAACATATAGAGTTTTCTCGGGTTTTCTCCGTGTCTGTAACGCCTGAATAGAGCCCAGATACCATTAAAGCATTTAATGTTTGTAATTATATTTTTATATAATAATTAGGTTATATCATTTACGTTTTACAGAAAATTGTTACATTTCCAAAAATACAATTTAATTCCTTGAAATTTTTCATTAAATTAAAAATGTGACATCCGACCTCTTATTATGACGTAATTTAAAATTGTACTATTTTTAACTGTCGGTCGCCATCTTGAAATAATTTACATCTTTTTTTGTCTCCAATTCGTTACTTTTTGGCAAAATTTCGTTTAATAAAACTTCGGAAGAGTAATTAAATCATTAATTTATTTATAACAATTTAAAATCGCTGGTTAATATAAAATTGGTTATTCGGATTAAAATCTTCATTAAGATTTTCATTTAGACCTATTTATAATTAAATTAAATAAGTTCGTCAATTTTAAAAGTAGAATTTAGTTAAATTTAGACTTACATTCAGACAAATGGAAACCTTGGAGATAGGACGCCCTGATACGCGAACTTCCCATGTACACCAGAAGTCATGTCAATTGAATTCAATTTTTACCGTTAAAAGGTGGTCATACAGACCTGCAAGACTGTATTGCTATAAAAAAGTGTGATGTACTGTACACGGGCAAGCCACTATTAATTTGAGGTGGAAAGCATATATTTAAAATCAATTGTTGCCAAACTTATTATGCTTCATATATTAAGAACTACAAATTGTAATTTTTTAATATTTCTATGATAAACTGTAAAAAAAGAAAAACAGAATTTATAATAGTTTCAAGTGTATAAGCAACAAACCACAATTATATGTTGTTTTATATAAAATGAAATACATTATTGATGTGTTTACATATTTGCTTGTCATCTACATGCATTGTGCTTGAACAATTGTATTAGACGAGCTATTTGTTTTAGTTATTGATTAGTTTTAAATTTTTTTAGTTATAAATAATTGTAAGTTTGAAGTTCCAACACCGGGTTGACATTAAACATTTATATTAGAAAATTGTTAAAATAAAGTAGGAAAAAAACAACCTCTATTGTTAAAAATTGACCAAAGATCGGATTAGTTGTGCTAGTCATATAAAACCTTGACAAGAAAAAATGCTATTGATGTAAAACAAAACGCAATAATTGTCAATCTATATATATACAAACGAATGTGTCTCTCTGTGTGTCTGTGTGTCTGTGTGTGTGTTTGTTTTTCATGCATTACCACACTATTTATCCGATTGCCATGAAACTTCGGGAAGTTGTTTAATACACTCCCGCAAAAGTTTCTGGCATATGTGAAAACCACCATTTCCCCCCTTTCAAAAATATATTTATATATGGATTAAGGCTTTTATGTCCAACAGATGGCGCTAATATCCGACGACCTAAGTTTGTTTTCTATGAGAATGGACTGAAGCAGATCATTTTCTATCTATCTATATAAATAAAATATAACGTTCGTTTGTTCCTACCGATTGCTTTGAAATTTTGACACAACATTGCATTTGAATACGCACGTGTTTTTATATAATATACATGTCGAAATTCCCCCCCACTGGGCAGGGAGATGGACAGGATTATGGCTTACCGTGAAGAACTTGGCTTCTATTATACTATTTTAGATTCGGTTTTTTGCGTTTTTAATTGCGTTTTAATAGGTTACGTCAACAAAATATGCACTAAAAAGGAATTTTTCGATATTCCCTTACAGTGGAGAGGGACAGGATTAAGGCTCACTGTGAAGAACTCGACTTCTATTTATACTAATTTACATGCGGTTTTTATTGCGTTTTAATAGGGTACGTCAAGAGAATGTACTGTACACTTTACTTAAATGGAGCAGTCCATCCTTCCTGACAGTTCGTCAGGAGGTTGGTACTCCAACTTTATTCACGACCTGTCTTCGCATCTTGCTTTGCAAGGGTTTAAATACATACGTGCGGACGTAGCCGCTATATTATTATCCTCACATTGTTATCTAATTTATAATTTATTTGTATCCGGATAATGTTGATGAGTTCGAAAGTTCACTCATGTTAGAATGTTTGTTAAGTTTTTGAGTAGTGACAGTTTGTCTTTTCCTTGTCTAAGCTCTTATGAACTCCCCTAACATATTGCGCACAATACTCACTTCGGTATTAAGAGGATCCTTATGTTTTATTGTGTTGTTCTTTGGTATTAATGTGTATTTCTTTTTCCTCCCCGTTGTGTTTTATCGCTGTTTTCCTGTCCTCCGTTTCGTTGTATTCCATCCTTTCTCATCGTACTATTTTGTCGTTCCCATTGACATATTCTGTCGCATGTTCCCGATACTTACTTTGATGAGGATAGGGGTTTCTCGTCTTTATCGTTGTGTGCTATCATAGTATTCTGTGATTATTCCTCCTAGTTGTTATGTTATATCTTTCTGCAGACGCTGTATTCTATCATGGAGTTTTATTGGTATTTTCCCTTCGTTGTTAATCTTGTAAATGTGTTGCAGTTAGTGTTTCATATGAAACCATTTCTTGTTTCAGCGCGTTTTCTCAGAACGCACCGGTTGAGTTCTTAATATGTATTCCATTATATATTAGTTATCGGTTATTATGGTTATAGAAACAATAATAATATTAATTGCTTTATAACACAGTGGAGGGTGTATCACTATAATCTATGGTCGGATACGAAAGTTTATTTCACAAACTATTCCAATAGTTGATAGGAATATGTTAGATAAGACACCTATGTGGTGCAGGTGGTTTTGACGATTTAATTTACTTAAGTGAGCAGTGCAGAGTATATCACTATAGTCTAAAGTCTGCTATGAAATATATTAGCACCGTCTCATACTATTGATGTTGAAGAGGTGAACAATTTGGCATTTATGTCGTTCAAATGATTTAGTTATGTACATTTGCGGAAAGTATCCTAGGCAATTTGAATTAGTGTAAAAATCATCTATGTGTTACGGTAGAGAGGTGAAAGTCCCATTGCAGATTTTATGTATTTCACCGAACTTTTGGACCTATTTTATATATAGAGTTCAGCAATCCCAAAAACAGCACTGAGAATTAACTTATAAAGAGGATGGAAGTGAAATGGAATGTCCTAAACTCAGCATTGAATGTGAACACTAAAGACCTGTTACCAATTTGTACTACCCTAACTGCTACAACAGAAACATTCACAGACTGTATTCATCCCTTAGGAAGAGCCAGTTTTTATCGAAATAATTTCGATTATAGAGGTTTCCCAGCATAAATTAGCTAACTGTTATTTACTTACGTAAATACATTTTTTTTCTATATTTTTTTTATATTCTATTTTTATAGCTTATTTTAATAAATTCATTAAAATGATGGTAGATATGCTCATTATTGATCAAGATTCGTCTTCGTACTGGCCATTGATATCCTTCTTTATTGCATATCAGTATTAGATTATGTCTTGGTAATTCATATCTGATACAGTCCATTAGTATGTGTGTTGGGGTTTTCTCAGTTCCGCAGTTTTCGCAAAGACCGTCACTCCCATGATTAAATCTTCTGTGGTAGTCTGCAAAATCTCCGTGTCCTGTCAGAAATCTTGTATTTTTATGGTGTATAATAAAGTAACTATTCGTAACTCTTTGGTTTATATCCGGTAGATATTCAAATAGTTCTCTGCCTGTTCTTGACTCTTCCCATCTGCTTTGCCAAATGATTAAATATTTCTTTTTTATTTCTCTTTTTATATATTGCTCTGACAGCTTACTGTATATTTCCTTTAGTGTTAAATCACTGGCCTCCTTTGCCAAGTTATCCGCCTTCTCATTGCCAATGTTTCCCATATGGACTTTAACCCAACTAAGTTGTATCTTATTTATTCCAATTATGATGTTTTGTCTAATACTGTTTATAAGTTCATGCGTATTGTTTGGGTCATTAAGTGAATTCATCTATTGGAATAGCGAATAAAATGAACAAAAATGGGCATTAGAACTGAGAGGAGGACGCCCAACTAGAGAAGGAAACGAATGACGACCGCGGGACGTTTTTCAATCCTGTCTTGGTAAAAGTTAATCTTGCCACATCCCATCACCCATCCCGGGTACCACTGTTAGTCGTCAGCTCCAATCGACCTGTTATCCAGACGGTCCAACGCCAATCTACCTGGAGTGCATCGTTTCTGGCACTCAGTCTCTGGGCTTCATCTATCTCTAATCCGGCTGCTTACAGCACCGTAGTATATAAATCTGTTTCTTAAAATTTACGTTACACACTGTACGTTGAATACTTACAAAACAAGATACATACCATCGATATGCTGGCGTTTATTGCTGGTAACATACCAAATACTTTCTTACATCACAAGTGAATTTGTGTAAGCTATACTGAAAATATGACATCATTCAAGGGCGTCGCCAGGGGGCAGGAGGGGCAGCTGCCCTCCCCTAGAAATTCGAAAAAATTATTTAAATGCTAAGTTTTAATTAAAATAATCTTTTTAGGCGTATTGTAAGTTAAAAAATGTTTTAATTAAGATATTTCTTTTCCGGTACATACTAAATTGTTATAACTTTATGAATCGTTTTTATTTTACCTACATACAATTCATATCCTCTATCAATGTAATCAACTTGCCTCCCTGGCCCATTGGCTGGTGTCGTCCTTGACATTATTGTTGATCATTGATTCTATCATCATCAACGGACTGATTGGATGTAATTCTTTGGGCGTTCTTTTGTATCTATCAAGTGAACAAAGCACTTTTCTGCAAATTCTTTCAAAGATGCATCTTCCTATAGTAGATATGCCTTGTGTAGCATTGCGTTAACCTATTGAACTAAACTAGTACATAGCAACTGTATATTCTAATACATCTGCATATGAAACGGCTCACCAATAATGAAAAAATGTCCTAAAATGCAATGTATACTCGAAAGTTTCTCTAGCTTTACAGTATAATTACATTTGAAAAACTTTCGCGTAATTACTTTGATTCGTTATTCAGTTTCTGCGGTGTTTATTTTTTCCGTGCTTCACCATAATAAAGAGAATATTTCACATTATTTTTTTATTTAAAATTGAAAGTTAAAATTATTTGTAAGTATAAATATTATTTTATTTAATTGTTTAAATTGTATAGTAAATTTGCTTTTTGGTAAAATTTATATGGATGATTTGTATACAATACTGGTCAGGATGACTTTTTATGGCAAACTAGCTCCTAGTTAGCTGTTAAATATGGAATGAAAATCCGAAACTCTATGTTGCTAACCCATTTATATAATTCGAGCTCAAGACTAATGTTCAGTATTCTTGTCTATTCGGTGACTTTTGTGGCACGTGTAATGTATTTAAGCTTAAACAATAACCAATACAGTAGAGCATCGATTATCCGATCTAATTGGGGACTGGGGTTAGTTGGATAACTGAAAAGTTGGATAACTGAAAAGTCGGATAACCGAAAAGTATGAAAAAATACATTATTAGTATAGTGTATGAATCCTGGTTTAAATACTAGCCTCCCTTTCATGGTCGAGCCAGTGTTGCCAGCTAAAACATGCAAAAACTTAACAAAAACAATATAAAGTAGCCAAGACATAACCAAATATTGTAACGCCACATCACTAGCAGACATTTGAATTTGCCGACTAGAACGCAGTCGGTTAACCGATAAGTCGGTTAATCGGGAGTCGGATAATCAATGCTCTACTGTAATTAATTGTAATAACTACAGCTCTATTTTTCGAGTCCGTTTGTTAACTTTTTGTTTATGAAGCCACACTCAGCTGTCAGACATTTTTCGATTTAGAAAAATTCATTTATGGCTTACTATCTGCCACCCACTAATTTTTCAGAAGGAAGTGATAGTAAGCCGAAAATGCATATATATGATTAAACAAATCTGCTTATTGTGTTTATGTTCCTGAAAAGAAACTATGAAATGGGTTTATGATTAAAAAGTTGGAAAAAATGCACGTTCGTAAGAACACCTCATTACTATGTGAATTTACATAACGGCACCACAATGATACCAATCGTTTAGTTTTTACACTGTTCAGGTCGAATTCTTCTCCAAGTATCCTCTACAAGTAGTAATAGTAATTGTGTTTACGCAAAAAGAAAAAAGCTTCAATTTTAGTGAATAATTTTACCAGAATTCGATAATATTGATCAACTTATAATTTTTACTCGTTGTTCTAATTTGTTATCATTTTACGTAGTCAAGGTGACGTAAACGAAGTAAATTTTCTTTATTGGCTGTACACTTGCAACCAGTGCAACAGCAACAGACTTTTTTCTTTTATTTACTGTTGCACTCATACAGAGGGAATGTCTTAAATAACGAGCATACCCGTCGCAATTTCAGTTGCATTACTCAGCTAAACTGTGATCACTGCTTCAGGAAATCCCATTGCTGAAAACAGCTCGAGACTTGTAACAAAAGAAGACAGAACGGCTCAAGATATCCGAATTAGAAAAAGGTAAACGAGTACAGACAAGTACTTTTATTTTTTAATATTTTCTTAAAACATGTATAGAAAACGTTAACACCTCTATATTTAACATGTATACAACGCATTTAGTCTATACTAAAATATCGATTTTGATTTTGTCGATTAATTAATTAAAACAAATGATGAAAAGTATAAAACAGTTCAATACTGCCTTTTAATTTTTCTTCTGTAACTGCAATTCATGAATTAAATTACAGTACAATATTCCTATAAAATATTCTATATATATTCAAATGTTTCCACAAACCGCACGTTTTATGCTACTTTTAAAAACAATTATTAATATGTCCATGAATAAAAATGTAAAAGTTATTATTTGCCCGCATTAGTTTAATTGATTACCTTTCTTCAAATGTGCGTAACAAACAGAAAGCAAAACAGATCGATGTGTGTTTGTCTAACAACAGAAAAATATTTTACAATTAAAAAAGATTGAGGTCACTGCAATAAGAATAGGAGTATCTTACTTTTTGATAACTCTTCAAAATTGGATTGTGACTAGTTATACAGGTTGGTAAACACAGAGGACAGTTAACCAATACGCATTTGACATTAGAAGTAATATTAGAATTAACATTTTTGGATTCAAATTATAGGGTAAAGTAATGTTAGGTATGGAGAGTTCTTCCCAGGAAAAATTTTATTGCAAAAGTGGCCCTATTTAGGTGCCAGTTCCTATAGGCCTACACGAAATGTAAAAAATTCCATGCACTAATCGTTGATGGCGTTAAATTATACGACCACTGTTCTGTAGTGCATGCACTCCGCTACTTGTGAATTAATAATGTAATAGAAAAACATAAAATTGCCCAAAATTCAGTTTACCAGAAATTGTTTTTTTGTTCTCAAAATATTGTGAAACTTAATTTCACGTTTAAATAAGGTGTTTATATTTTAAGAATGTAAAATGACGTAAAAATATGTGACAATTAGAACAGGGCAATTTTTGATAACAATTATCGTAATTTTTTACAACGTTTAGGGACGTCTGGGCCATCCTGTACATTTATTTTAAAATATATTAGAATGTAAATTATATTAAAATAGTACGTGTACCTTGCAAAATTATTATTTCGTACTGCTTTGTGCTTTAGAAGATTACACAAGTTAACTACAAAAAAATAATTTAATTTGAACTCAATTATGACTGCATGTAGTAAATTTAGTCATGCAATAGTTCGGTAGCCTAGTTCAACTTTAGTTCAAACTATGTTTTATCCACAGTTTGAGTCTGAACATATCTCGTCGAGTTATATGAATTAATCATTATTTTAACATGACTTTATCTGATACAATTGAGGGGATAGCTTTATATTGTATATAGAACTGATAACTTAATTTTTCTTTTAACCAATGAAGATGTAATTTCATCTAAATTAAAGCCATTGCAAATGGTAGCAAAGTTTTTACCTTAAACTCACGCAAACATCTTGCGAATTCTCCAAAAGTATGCACATCATAAGATACGTTCGAACTGTGCTAAATTGTATATTATTCACTATAATTCGATTTTAAATAAAAAAAAAGTTGTTTTATGTAAATACGTACATATATATCACTGTAAGAGTATCATATAAAAAATTACTTAAAACAAATATAATTTCACATATAAATATGAATTTATTTATACTTATAACAATAATGAGTTATAGTATTTTTTATATAGGACAAAACACAATGTATCTTCACTTGCAACTCTTGCATATAGTGATTATGTACAATTTATCGAAAAACAAATCATGTAAGTAGACTTAATTTTTAAACTATTTTCGTCATGCAGAAGATACTTCTGACCATCTGTTACTTCAAACTCAAAACTTCATATATGAATTTATGGTTAATGTTACCTTAGGTAGCCAAGATGGGGGCTCGTCTCTAATTCCAACAACGAAACAGTGGGACGCACGTTCTAGCCTAAACTAACCGAAAACTCTAATAATTTTATTGTTAATAATTATGGTAATTTATTAGAATAGGTTAGGTTAGGCTAGAACGTGCGTCCCACTTTTTCCTTGCTGGAATTAGAGACGAGCCGTCATCTTGGCTACCTAAGGTAACATTAACCGAATTTATAATCTGTAATCAATGTAAATTTCTGATTAATTGTCCATTTTATTTCATAATATCATATTAATATCAAATAATTTATTTTTTGCAATAAAAGTATTTCACCTAAAATTTTTTATTTAGATGTTCAAAAGCAGTTTAAAAACTATTGCTTGTATCAGTTTACATATTCCCTAGCTATTCGTATCTGAATTACGACGCTTTCTGTATGTATATTCTTATAATTATTATATGTTTCAGGGGAAATATCAAGCACATTAATTCAAAAAAATTATATCGTGGAAGCTCACGTCAATTACATTCTGTATAAACGAATTTATGTGAGATTTCTGTACGAGAGTAACGTTAATCGACGTTTCGTGTTTGGTGAAGATATAAAAAAGTTGGCTTTTGTTCACGCAGAAGATACTTACGTTAAGATAGTGAGTAATAATTTTCATTATATTTTATATCAGGGGTGGAGAACCTATGGCACGCGTGCCGAAAGTGGCACGTAAGAGAAATCATCTGGCAGGTAATGTATCACATGATTCCTGTCTTTTTCAATCATCCTTTCTGTTTATCACCTGACCCTTTCAATCTGATTTTTTAAATTTAATCGAGTTAAAGCGTATTCGTTTAATTTCTTTAAATATCATTATTCGAAGTCTAAGACTTTGGCACGCATTAACATTTTTAAAGCTAAATATGCTTACAATATGGCACGCGAACTCAAAAAGGTTCGCCATCCCTGTTCTATATAACTATATTTCTGCAATTTAAAATATTTGATTAGATCGATAGAAAATAAGTCCGCCAATAAAAGATGTTTTTTTGAAAACTATGTATGAGAAACTGTATTTTATTTAGGTACAACAAACATGAAAAATTCCTGTGTCCAGTCCATTGTAAGACGCGACCTTACGGCCAATTACTAAAAGTGTTTAGTGATATTATACACTAGACCATTAACAACCCACTCCCTGAGTAGAAAACAAATTTAAAATTTACAAGAATTTGGTATTGTGGAAACCTCTGAAAAAATTTGATTATTGGCATTTAAATATTTTTTGGTATTAAGTTTTTCACACTCCCCTTTGGTCTATTAGTTGTTAAGTAGTAGTAGTTAGCTTGTCAAATTGTAACATCCACGTGTGTTTTCAACCCCTTTATGTTAGGTATTAAATTTGTTGTTTTTTTAACGGGTGTTGACATCAGTTATTACGAAAACCGGTCAAGCTAACGACGGACTTAACGCACCTTCCCACTCGACGTAAGAAACAGGACCTGTTATCTTAATTCTAACACGACATAGCCATCCAGTGACACTTGAGTGGCTTTTACCAGGCTGACGCCGCCATTTAGTTATAAGAGACGAATCCCTTCCCAGGCGGTTTCTCGCACTGTGGTTTTTAATTCGCATCTTGCCAATGGACTGGCCACGTGAAAGTTTGTGAAATTTCTTCACATATCTAACAACTAACAAGATGCTATTTCTCAATAGAAAGTTCTCCCAGAAATTAATTTCCTTATTGCATGTATTGTGATTTCTATTTTGTCAGTCCAATCCTATTATAAAATCGATAAGATACATTGTAACGAAAAATTATTTTACGTTGCACAGACTTCATTATTGCCTACTATGATGGAGTAATTTTTCCTTGTTTGGTGTGGTTCGTAGGTTGTGGTTCTGGCATCCTGATATCATCGGGTTCCAGTAAACTGTTGAACAATTTCATACAATGTAACATTCAGTTTTATAGAGTGGGCAAAGTTTTTTAGACGGACTGCAATGTTTCAGAGCGACAATTTATTATGCCTCTTTTACTGTTACTATTAGATTATGGCATCATAAACACAGGATTACTATCTAAATTTGAATGCCTGAAATATAATAAGTAACAGCTTGATGTTTGCAATGAAACTAAGGGCTCTAAAGTAATCTCTGTAAAATCGTATTTTAATAAAAAGCAGACGTATAAATTTATTCTTTATGATCTTAATATGTTATTTTATTTATGAATTAGTGACAAAGATTGTTTAATTTATGTATTTTGTTAAAATGTAAAATATAAGTCATAATTTGAAAAAAGATAATTACTGAATGACAATTTGAATATTAAATGTAAACTTTTTTTATAAATTTCTAAAGTGTAAGGATGATAACATGACAAGCTGCAACATATATTATAAAAGTACAACTTATAATTTTGAAGATCTACAAGGGAAAGAAGTTAAAATATTCAAAATGCCTGTAAGTAAAAGTAGTTCTATATGAAAATAAATATATTAAATTTTAAAAGTATTAATTTTTATTCTAATTCTTAAACATTATCTGGGATCACACTGTAAAATACGTTTGTGTAAAATTTTTTCAACAAATTGTTGAAATTTATTTATGTTTTTACAGTCTTTTGTTCTATTTGTTCTTTTTTTCGATTTAGCAGAAATCTTTTTTATTACAAATTTATCACACAAAAACTTTTCAGGCGAAATGTAAAATCTCAAAAAATTATTTATAAAATGTCTAAAATCAAAAGGTTTTAGTTTTGTTAAGTTATAATTAGATTCGTTCAACTTTTTAGTAATAGGATCTTAAATCTCTTAGAAATCAATACGTACATGACATTTTATTTTTCATAACACTTTCCTTTAAAATATCAAATCATTTGTGGAGTTTGACACAGATAAATGTGGTTGACAAGAAAAATCCAAGAATGGATAATAATTTCATTTTCTATCTGAATTCATTAAATTTGAGTATGTTCAAATTCGTGAGAAGAAAGGCAATATAAGACGAAAAGGTGACAGAAAGTCGATAAATTAAAATTTCATTTCAGTTTCTTCTCCTGTCAACCCATTTCAGGAAAACCTGCCATCTTATTCACTAGCGTCCTACTTGTGTCAGCATAACATTGGAGGTTGCTTTTTCAAAAATTAATTTGAAAAAAAGAATATATATATATATATATAGGCTAAGATTCCCATCTATTCACCATAGGAATCAACCTATAAAAGAACTCCATGAGAAGGATGTTTGTAAACTGTCTCTCTCACAGATAGGTGTGTTTTGTAGAATTAGTCAATAAAGATTTACAATGCAATTGTCTCAGATAGTAACATAAAATTTCATTGATGATTCTAGTTTATATGTAATTTCTGTATCTTGTAAAGTAATGGATATATGCTCATAATTAAACGAGTCTTTCTTCTTTTGTATTAACTTTACAGTAATGTGAATCACTGGGTGGTTTCATGTCTTTCTTCTTTCACTCCATCCGTTTTACTTACAAATACAAATATGGAATCAGTTGTGTGAAGTTTTGGTTTTTATTCTTTACTTGTGTCAGATATTCTAAATTGAGAAAAAAACTTATCCGTGACATGCTACTAATAGAACGAGCTCCCACACGCTCGACAGCGCGTCATCTTACTTCGAACTTGATTCCGAACGTGTGCAGAACTATAAACACGTAGTTTTAACGGAAAAGCACTCGGCCTTGCAGCAGCGCATATCACACCAGTGTTAGTTGTAACGATTATGTAAATCATTGTAATATTTATATTACCAGACATTGATAAGTGAGAACTGAAGAAGAATGTAACACCCGAAATGCATATGTGAAATCTGGAAGTTAAAACCTAGAAATTTCTGAATTTGTTCACTCCAGTTATAAACGACTTAATCAACAACATTCCATACCCGGGAAATTGTTGACCCTCGAATGGCAACGATTGTCCCCTAACTATCAACAAACCGTTATTCCTTCGGAGCAGGTAGATCATCTTGCACGATGGTTTATAGTTAGCGTCCGAACTAGTCGTTTATTTAATATCCCGGGAACACCTCTGGCCCTAATAGTGATTCGTTTTCGATCACGTGACAAGTTTTCCCATCAAAAACTTATAAAAGACGCTTCCTTCCCCCCCTAAGGGGCTCCTTCGTCTCGCTTTTACGACGTGCACTACGCCATCCGCCGGACTCTCAAAAAGTTTCTAAGTTCTTTAAGTGCCACTGCCCTGCCTACGAAAAAACAAGCTCTACGTGCCATCGGCCCATTACCGGATTCTCCATCAGCCAAACTTTATCGTCACTTCTGATTCCGTCTATTACGGACTTGTTAAGAGGTATGAAAAATAATTGTAAACTCTCTCTCTCCGGCCCCTTTTTGTATACGAGGGTAGAAGTGTACTTTAGTTCGTTTAGCTTGTATTAAATCTTGTTTTTGTTATAAAATGGTGTCTTTCTTGACTGTCGGCTTCGCCTTATCGTCGACCCCATCCTTCCTCCTCCTCCACTCGCGTAACGCGTAACGCGCCGTCGACGTAACAGCCATCCTTGACAAGTGAGTCACGGGAAAAAGAGGTACGACTCCCTCTTACCTCCCCGAGATCTCACACATTGGTGACAATCGAAGGGGTGGCGTCTTTTTAGGCACCCCCGATTTCACATATTGGTTTGCAGGAGTGGGGTCTCGACTTTCTCGAAAAATCGATAAGGCGAAAAACAGCCACAGTCGGGAGAGAGGTCGAATTGAGTTGAATTAGGAATCATAGGAGTAGGGTCGTACTAGAATCTCTGACCTAGTTGTAAGAACTAACGAAATAAACATAATGGAAGACGATCCCCGCGATGCGGCTGGGCCAGCCCACCCAAATCCTAATCCGGCACCGAATCCCCTTACATTGGGAGGTTTAGGCGGAATAATACCCCTATTACCCGTATTCTCGGGAGAAGCAGGAGGCCCTCGGGTAACGGACTTTTTTGATTCGTTAGCCGATGTTACTAAGGTAGCGGCATGGTCCAAGGCCCAGATGCTGGCAGTGGCAAAATTAAAACTTACGGGTATCGCGAGAGAATTCGTCCGAAAGGACCGAAGAATAAAAGAAGTGGAGGACTTCGACGAATTCAAGCGGTTGATGATAGCGCGTTTTGAACGGGAGCCATTTTCCTTTCGATTATCTAAATTTTATGCGTGCGTGCAGAAAAGGGACGAGGACGTACAGACTTATGCTGCTAGACTCCAAGCACTGGCGATGGAGATAGAAATTACGCCGGAGCCTGGCGCGACTGCCGCCGAGACCGCGATTATTGAACGAGTTCAGAGGAAGGAGTTAGATGAAAGGCTTAAAGCGCAATTTTTGAACGGAATAGACATAAGAATCCGGCAGCGCGTAATGAGCCGTGAGGCTGAGACATTCGATGAGGCTCTAAAAGCCGCGATCAGTGAGGAAACAATTGAAAGTCTCACCGCGCATCCAAGAGGAATCATGCGAACAGTAAGGGAAAGCGATAAACCCTCATCTCAGGAGGATTTAGCGCAACTAACGTCAGCGATGGAGGACTTAAAAGCTAAAATGGACGGACTAATCCGAAACTCTCCTCGATTCGGCTCTAGAGATCCTATATCTCGCCGAAATCATCGAGGAGGCTATACTCCTAACTCCTACAATAACAATTCCTATAATAATCCGCCTCTTAAGCGCAACGAAAATCGGTCGAACGCCCCTAATCGCCGATTCGATCGACCTAATCAAAATCGGAACCGGAACCGATATAATAACAGTAATGACCCAAACAATGATAGAGATAGGGTTCGATTCAGATCCCAGTCTCCAGCAGAGGATCGAAATCGCTGGAGAGGCCAAGTTCAGAGAATCAAAGGTCAACGACCTCCAAATAGACCTAGAAGAAATCCTACAGTTGAGCGGAAACGACGCTATACTGATTCAGGTAGAACCTTTTCTCCTCCTCAAACAGATTCATCAGGAGAGGAAAGCGACATGAGATGGAAAGGCAGGATAGGACTAACGACAATCTATTCAAGACCTAAACCTGTTATATTGGTTTATGTCAATAATATTCCTGTGAAGATGCAAATTAATCCTAGAGCAGAATGTACGATCATATCGAATGACCTAGCAAACAAATTGAAGGGAAAAGCATCTGTAAAGTTTGGACTTAGACGAAAATTAGGAAATCCTTTAGGGAAGCCAACCACCGCTATTGGAACAGCAACCCCCAGGTTCAAACTACGGGGAAAGAAATTTTCCATGCCATGTGCCATCGTGCGAGCCGAGATCACAAACCCGTGTGACGGGATATTGGGACGAGACTTCATCGAAGCCCTACAATTAACACTAGATTTTGCTAATGCACAGGTGATTTTACCCAATCAGAGGACTGTTCATTTCTGCACTTCCCGACGGCCGCGCAGGAAGAAAAGGAAGCGAAGAGATACTAGTAACAGGAAGAAAAACTTCTCTCAGATCACTACCCTAAATGAAAGCTCTTCGGACATCTTCCGAAATGAACGAGTTACTCCCGCCGAAAGGAAAAGGAATCAACAAACCCGGAGCACAAGAGGAATAATTGCAGCCCATAGGAAAAGAAAGCGACCTAGAATACAGCAAGATGACACTAACACGACTGTCGATCAACCTATGGTATCACAGGGAGAAAACCCATTAACGGCCACGCCACTACCTGGCAAGCTATCCGACTCTGAGGATGACTTCACTCAGTCCTCCATACTCCCTTCGCTACCGGAAGAACAGACAGAACCGGACAGCGAGAGCGAAAGTGAGAGAGATGACCGCAAGCCCGAACGCGAAGTTTCCGAACCGGAAACGGAAGAAGAACAGGAGACCACTCCACCCTATGCTCGTCGCAGTCAAGGGTCAGTTGCTGATCGACCTTGGGTTCTATCGAGACCCACTCGCAGTCGAATTCCTCGACTTATTTCTCCTGCCGTTAGTCGGTCATCCTCCTCCTTAAGCCTGTAAACGATTTATAACATGTTGATAGGACATTAGTCGCACTTCGAGAGTAGAAGTAAAAGTAATATAGAAAGGACTTTAACATAGAGTCATTCCTTGTGAAAACCTCATTCCTTGATTTTCATAAGGAATATCGAGACCTATCAGCCCTAAACACTTTACGCCGAAGTTTAATACACGGCGGAGGAAAAATTCTAAAATTCCTCTTCGGAACAGCTACCTCCGAGGATATTACGACCTTAAATGTCGAAATCTCTAACATCAATGAACAAAACGAGAGAATTATTCATTTACTGCGCTCACAAGCCACCTTGTTGAATGATACTCTAAATATCAGCAAAAATAATCGACACCAAATCTACGTGTTATTCAAACGGCAAGAATCATTTAAAGAGTTATTAAATCGCTATAGTTACGAACTTGCGTTTGAAATAATTAGTCGGATACTCGAATTCTCTATTCAAGAATTCCATCTCCAACTAGTAGCCTTACGAGAGGCGATTGATATACTAGAAAAGGGTCAACTAAGCACCTATTTCGTATCACGAGAAATCATGTTACGTACCCTCCGAGACATTCAACTGCAGCTTCCGGAAGGTTACGCAATGGTCGAACCTATAAGACCTGACACGCTATTTAAATACTACCAGTGGATTACCACCCTGGCTGTAGCGGTACCTGGCAAGTTGAGAATCTTTGCTAAGATCCCATTAATCACCCCTAGTGGATACTTCGATATGTACGAAATTATCAAATTTCCTACATATATACCTGATCTAAATACATTCGTACAAATCCAGACTAATTATCCTATAGTCGCCTTATCCATGGACAGACAGTCCTATATGTTATTACAACACTACGAATTAATAATTTGCAAAATGGATCACTTTCCTATTTGTTCCGTAGACGGACCTATTCGACGTTTCCCTCAACAAAGTTGTGAATATGCACTATTTAGTGGCAACGAAGTCGCGGTCAAAGACCTTTGTACCCGCCAAATCGTTCCACAATTTCCGCCAATTTTTAAGAGGATTGATCAACTAGGATCGTGGATTTATTCTATTCCAAATCCTCTCACCCTAACTATTAGATGTCCCACTCGACATCAACAATCTCCATTTTCATCCACTACTCATAAATTAAACAAAACGGGAATACTCCATCTCCCAAACGCATGCACCGGCTATGTACCTGGATTCGTCCTTACTTCGCCGTTCCGAATGCAGACCACCATACAATTGGAGATAGCACAACAATTAATAGTGCCACAGCTAGAACAAATCGTCAACAAATCCGAGATCCTGTTGCTGCAAAAACGCCTTAAGGATCCTGACCTCCCGAAACTCACATCGGACTACGATATTCGATTAGCAGACCGTTCTTTGAACAACGTCCAATACGACCTAAATCACCTGTTACGGGAGCCAACAAAATCATCTCCCATAACTTACCCATCTTTAATAATAACCATTATTGCTGGTTGTCTAGGCGCTATCCTCACGGGACTTTGTTTATGTTATAGTTATCGCAATTACTCACGATGCAAGAAGTACTCACGATGCAAGAAGACCCGTGCGACTAGTCACCGACCTCCGCCGGAAGAGGAACACGAAGAAACCGCCTTCAACGGAGACGGAAATCCGCCCGTACCTAGCACTCCACCGGGCACTTCTCACGAAGAAAACCCCCGAGGCAACCCGACTCCACGAAAACAAAAATCTATTGTTCAATCCTATTAACAAGGTCATCCCCACACCGCCATTTTCCCTTTTATTCCTCATTTTAACGTACTAACGTTTATACCTATATTCATAGATTTGTCGCGAACGATTCTAATATTTAGTTCGTATCCTAGAATTGTAGATTAACTCTCTTTAACGGGATTTTTTTTTTCTCATACTAACCTAGATATATATTGAATCTTATTTTAACGAGAGAGAGAGTAAAATAACCTTTTTATGTAACCTTGCATACCTCTATCCGGAATTCAAGGATTCATAACTCCAAATAACTTCTTATTAACATTTATTTTAAATCCAAGAACAGTGTCTTCATCACCTTTACCGAAGATGACTGACTCCCGCAACTTTACAACCGATCCACCAAGCAAAAAAACTATCCACCCGAATTTAATTTATCCACGTGGACGGACAACTCTATCAACTTACCTACGATTCTTGCCCATCCAGAACAATTTATATCCAAGCATCCAAGATTGTGATAGTGTACTACACACCACCCAATTCCAGCGAACAAAGAAATTCCACCAAACAGTCTCAACTCATGTGAACTTTGAACTGCAGTCTCGACCCTAGGTCAACGATGACGTCATCCACCCACCCAACCACTTCCAAGAACTCCAGACGCTCGCCTCTCCTAACCTCGAGTAATAAATATTGTCACGCGTCTAAAACGCGTCGGGATATATATTTTGTAAACAACTTTGATATTATGTATTATCGCAATGATGTCACCTATTAACCTAATCCTTTCCGAGAGAGAGTAATATATCAATCTAAATTGTAAACATACCTCTAACCCCCTGCTTATGAATCAAATCTTTTAAAATCACACTAACTAAGTGATGATTTTAAAGAAAGCATGGAGTGAATGTGAAATCTGGAAGTTAAAAACCTAGAAATTTCTGAATTTGTTCACTCCAGTTATAAACGACTTAATCAACAACATTCCATACCCGGGAAATTGTTGACCCTCGAATGGCAACGATTGTCCCCTAACTATCAACAAACCGTTATTCCTTCGGAGCAGGTAGATCATCTTGCACGATGGTTTATAGTTAGCGTCCGAACTAGTCGTTTATTTAATATCCCGGGAACACCTCTGGCCCTAATAGTGATTCGTTTTCGATCACGTGACAAGTTTTCCCATCAAAAACTTATAAAAGACGCTTCCTTCCCCCCCTAAGGGGCTCCTTCGTCTCGCTTTTACGACGTGCACTACGCCATCCGCCGGACTCTCAAAAAGTTTCTAAGTTCTTTAAGTGCCACTGCCCTGCCTACGGAAAAACAAGCTCTACGTGCCATCGGCCCATTACCGGATTCTCCATCAGCCAAACTTTATCGTCACTTCTGATTCCGTCTATTACGGACTTGTTAAGAGGTATGAAAAATAATTGTAAACTCTCTCTCTCCGGCCCCTTTTTGTATACGAGGGTAGAAGTGTACTTTAGTTCGTTTAGCTTTCATTAAATCTTGTTTTTGTTATAAAATGGTGTCTTTCTTGACTGTCGGCTTCGCCTTATCGTCGACCCCATCCTTCCTCCTCCTCCACTCGCGTAACGCGTAACGCGCCGTCGACGTAACAGCCATCCTTGACAAGTGAGTCACGGGAAAAAGAGGTACGACTCCCTCTTACCTCCCCGAGATCTCACACATTGGTGACAATCGAAGGGGTGGCGTCTTTTTAGGCACCCCCGATTTCACACATAAATGCATATTCTGTAACAATGAAAGTCTATTGTTCACCATTCGCCTGAAAGCTTCCTGAAAAAATATTAAAATTTATATTAGTAATACCTTTAGCACAAAAGCATTTCATAATTCTTGTAAGACTGTCATAGTAATAAAATAAATTAAAACATTTCAATTAATGTGCAAAATGATTACGATAACATTTTCCTTTCACAGTAATGATTGTCTTGTAAACTATTCAGGATTAGAAACAAAATTTCGATGTTTCAAAATACAAAAAATAAAATTATAAGAAAATAATTAGTTTCTTCTGACCAGAAAAAAGCAACTTGCAAGTATTTCTTAGCAAACCACATATGTCATAGATTTAAACTTCTTACTGCTTCCTTCCTGTTTAGACGATCTAAAATTGAATCCGAGTTAGCAACTAACTAGGTATACACTACTTGTGTGTGGCCCTAATATGTTTGAACTCCAACCTCAAATAAGCCTCATCCATTAAAGCAATGCTAATAAAAGCTGCTGTAGCAATGCTAATAAAAGCCCTATAATGCTCACATAACAAAAAAAGTATGAATAAAAAAACACTTCTATTTTACTGAATTTGCCAAACAGCAGTTCTTGCACTTTTTACCTTATCGCGTAATTTTTTGAATTTAAGCGGCGACACGTGACTCTTTTAATCGACAAAACCAATCGATGCTTACTCATTTATTTCTACTTATATAATCTGGAATCTTTTATTTTAAAGTTGTGAAGTTACTGTGTGTAAAAATTATAAGTACATCTTTTATTTCAATCTGTTTTCTTCCTCCTAACGTTTTTCACGTTTATATCTTTGTAATTTGATTCGAAAAAGTAAAGAAATAAACATATCAACTTTTACTTAGCTCAAGTTTCACGGACTAACGTACGTTTCGTTTGTCATTACAGAAGGAAGTGTTTTCTTTCATGATCTGTGTATGAAGAGTTCATTATTTTAGTGGAGACATTTAGTAAGGCTGCAATCTGTGGGTACCGAGGAGGTTCGACTTCGTCGTAGCTCTGTCTAATTTCGGCTAACAAGACCGGAGGGACTTGCCCACGAGTCAGAGATGGCTTATTTGTCGGTAGGGTTTCCCGCAGGGACGGGACCACTTCTTAATCCGGTCGAGTGTAGGAGGGAAAGTGGAGTCGTGGTAAGGCGATAGGCAAATATTCGAGCAAACAAGACACCATTTAACAGGATAACGACAATTTGTTGAAATCAAGAGAAAACGTTACAAACATCTAACATATATATCCCTAACACGCGAAGAGAGAAAGAGAATTCACATTGGTTGGTTCGATACCTCTTAGAGAATCCGATTTTGTATAGAGTAGTTTTGAATTCTAAATCTGTAGGATATCCAAATTCCTTTGATGTATAGACAATAATTCCTTAGGGCAAGAGACACAAGGCACTTGATAACTCTTTTGGAACAAGCGATGCTGGACGACAATCGACTTCCCCTGACGGGGGAAGGAAGCATCTTATATAGCTTTTTGATGGGAAAATCGGTCACGTGGATGTGATCAGGCCATAGGTGTTCCTGGGATTAGAAACAATACGGCAAATTCGGGCGCTGACTATAAACTTAAGTTGCAAGATTATCTGTACTCAGCGTAAGAACAATGGATAGTTGACAGTTATACGGCCGGGGACGCATATTTTCTCGGCCGGGACATTTTCTAGCAAGGATGTTTATAATATGAAAAATTCGTAATTCAATGTAGGGAACAATTATTATAATTTTACGTTCAGGGGAATTTCCAGATCTCACAAGTTTACCCGATTGCTATTGTCAACAAGCTGTTAATTCTAAATAAAATCTGTCTTCCGTTCTTATGTGATTGTTGCAATAGCATTTACTGTTGCTATTGCTTCCTATGCTGAACAACTAATTTTCGAATACAGTATGTTTTGATATTGCACGAGTCATTTTCATAATTTGTCCAATATGGCTCTTTCAACGTTTCTTTCGTCGATTTTATCGCAATGTGAGAGGCATTCTCTTAGAAGTAAAATTCAGTTTCGAAAAGTATCACTACTACACTTTTGGTGCAGAAAATAACAAATATTTTACACGTAAAAAAATATTACTATATAGACCCCTTACCGATTAACAGGATATTGCTTTTATCATCGCCTTCAAAACTTAGAGGCGATAACCAGTGCCTAGAGCAGCCAAACGTAATCAATCGTTTGTGGCGAAGCCCAGCTTAATATTGACTTTTCATACTACCAGATATACACTTGACTCGTATTACACACGCTTTGTAATTTTTTACCAAATTATAACTACTTTTTCATTGTTTACAGTTCAATTAAAAGTGACTTTTTTAATTTATCTTTTCGCCACAATATTTGTTAGTCTTCGCATGTCATTATACTAAATTTAGTTGCATTTTTCAAGTAAATATAAATCTAGCAGTTATCACTTTGTATCAGAAATGACACTAAATAACAGTTACAGGGTATATGTAATATTATTTTTGATGTAGATGTTTATAAACTAATACGCATTGATTTTTATTTAAACACAGGATCTGTTCAAAAATGTAAATAATAAGACACAATTGGACGAATATGTCAATCTACTTTGCCAAGCGTTAAAAATAAGGTTTGTTGGTTTATTCATTTATTTGTATTATTTAATTATTTACTTAAAAAATTTTTTTCAGGAATATATTTATATATGAATCTAATGCTGACATTTTCATAATACCACATATATTTCGGAAGCATTATAATACTTTTTCTTCTCCAACGTATGATGTATCCACTTATTTCGTCATTAGAGCTGCGAGACCAATCGATAAATTCGTTTCCTTAATCAAGCCTTTTTCCATAGAAGTAATGTTCTTATTCAATCTTTAAGGCACTTTACAATCTCTAATTTATAACATTTTCATATTTTTTATTTACTTTATTATGTAACGTACAGAGGGTGATTTGATAATTATGACTGAAATTCACGATCAGATAGCTTTCGTTCTACTCATCGAATATAAATCAAACTTTGAAAGCTGATAAACGTCGATTTTCTTTGTATTTGAAGAACGTTTGAGTTCGACAGTTTTAAAAATGGAGGTATTAGTTGCAAGCGATCTTGACATGTGCATGAAGCTACTTTCCAAAGAAGTTCTTTCATCCCGCGTTGTCGTAAAGCCTTCAAAGAGAAGGGCTTGCAAATTTCGGAGTAAAGATAAGATAAGAAATGTTAAGGAAGTGATTAAAAAAGAAAATTCACCTAACCAGAGGACAATAGCAAAACGTCTGGTTATATCTCAGTTCAGAGTTAACACCATTATACATGAAGATCTGCAAGGAGCACAAAGAAACGAACATATGGACACGTCTGCGCACAAACATAACCGAAAGACTAACGGAAAAAGCTCTACGAAAGGCATTTGGCTAAAGAATAAAGTGAGTACGTGGCCATCTTAGATGAAGGGTATATATACCTTGCTTGCTGTAGTGGAACTCGAAATGTTCTCTACGTGCAGCCTGGACAGGAAGTACTAGAATTATGGTTTGCCAAATGTCACAAAAGATGGTCTGAAGGATTTATGTTTGTTAAAGAAATGACGAGCCAGGGCACATTTTCCTTTATCAGAGTGCCAAAAACTATAAAAGACAACGCTAAATACTATGTGAAGAACATTTTAAATTATGTTTGAAACATGAGATCCCGAAGCTGTATTCTAGGTAAGAAGCCAAATTCACACTTTACCATGACAAAGCGTTTAGTCACACAGCTAAATATACAACCGCTTATCTCCAGAAGTTGAAGGTCGGTGGACCGAACCACATTCCTGCAGAAGATATCCCATCAAAGATTCTCTGACTTTAGCCCTATGGATTTCTTTGGATTTGACTATTTAAAGCAACGTCTCTTACTTTGTATGGCTACAACATTACATTGTATTTGAAAAATACAGAAAATATGAGTCACAATTAGCAAATCATCCTCTGTAATTGCAATTTCATTTCCTTGTAAAAATTAACTTTTTTTTGCAGGGTGTAGCATAACTTTCACGCCAGACGTGTACATTGTTCATATGAAAACATATTGATAATTAAATATTTATAACATGCTTTTAAAGAAAAATGCATATAAATTCACTTTCATGTATCATTTTTGTTTTTCTTTCCAACTGAACCATGCTGTTTTGTTGAATTATATTATGTAAATTTATCATATTCCTAATTTCTTGCCTGTTATAAATAAGTATATACTTTTGTTCTATTTATCAGATATGGATATCCATCTCTATAACACTTGTCTCATTCATTTTCATTATATATGCAATATTGAAAAAAGAAGCTCAAATTTTAAGCATTGAACATCCAAAGCTTTCAACACTCTGCTGGATGTTATTAAGAAATGTTTTTAGACAAGGTAAGAAAATTGGTTTAGAATATACTTCTCAAATGTAAATGAAATTTGTTTTCATTAAATTTCACTAGCTCTTCGAAGTTATTGCCGATTCCTCAATAGTTACTAATGGAATGTGTTAAGATGGCTCAGCCCCTACATCAATATGTTATATTTAATAGCGGATTCAGAATTTTTTAGGAAATTCAGAAAGTAAACAACACGTTTTCAAAATTTTATATTACCTTAAGTACTCGGCTATACCCATAACAAATTCCAGTTGTTTAATCATCTTTCTCCTGTTCATCCACTAATCCATTTCTGGCCAAATCTGTAATAATGAAGAATCACTGATATCAGAAAAAAGTTTCCAGGGATAGCTAATATTGAATCAATCTTTTCAAAGAATAAATAAAGAAAAAACAGTGTGAGGTTATTTAAAAATTAAATATTAACTTATAAGCTTATATTTGATAATGATTTATATAGTTTGAACATAAATTCGCCACATTTTAATAAAATTATAAGTAATAGTTTAGTTTGACATTCTCCAAAATATTCTATAATTTTTTCATAAATACAATGAAACCCCCAATTTAGTGAACACCATTGATTCTAATATAAACTGATTTTGTGCAGTGTGGTTTCACCTAGTAAAAGTCATACTTTGCAAACTCTATTCGTTCCATGTCAGAGTGGATCTTTTGATTTAGATTTCTGTTAAAGAGGTTTCACTATATTAATTAATAATAACAGTAATAATAATAGATGTAGACAACACGGTTTCATTCAAAGGTCATACCTTTGAATGAAACCTGGTGAAAGGGGGGAAGAGATGGGAGGAGATGGATGGAATATGAGTAAAGTGGGAAGGAGAGTTTCATGTGGTCCTGTGTCGACATTATTGAAAACCAATTGGACAGAATGTAATTAACATATTTACAACTTACAAAATAATTACATGGCCAACTCAACTGAACACAATATATTGTGGTTGTGACATTAAGAGACCTTGTGGGCACAAAGGGCACACAGAACAAGGAATTACAATAAGAATATTTACAGACAATGGCTTCGTATTAGTTGGTCTAAGAAAGCCAGCCTCCAGAGGTTGTCAAAGGCTTCTTGAAAGTCTATTCAGGCAAGGAGAGTGTGCTGTCCTAACTGTCCTAACCTCTTTGCATTGATGATGTGATCTTTAATTTAGTCAAGAATGGTGATCGTGGACCTTCCAAGAAGAAACCCATACTGATGGCAGCTTAGAAAGTTATTATTCTTCAGGTGATTTACTATTTTGCGGCGATGACATGGAAGCCGTGGCGGCTCAGAGAGGTCACGCGAGCGGTCGCGTTACGGAGCGATTGGATTCGGAACGGAGGGAGAGACAGCGTACCCGAATTAACTTTTGCAAATACTTCGTTAACTGAACGACGTTTATTTACACACGATGGGAACATGATCGACATACATTTAAACAGGGGTAGATGAGCCTAACGTCGCGATTCTCGAGAAAGAGAGTTTACATAAAATACACGCGGCATTAAATACCTGAAGTTGGTTGCTTGTCCGATTTAGTTTGTAATGGCAAAATTAGTCCACCTCAGCTTTCCGGTATTCTAGTTCCGCGAATACTCTGATGGACGACAGATTTAATCCAATAGATCGCACACAAAGAATTGAAGCACAACGAAATCAGGGATCCTGGCGATTGTAGATTTGGACGACCTGACGACTTTATTCTGATGTGTTACTTTGGACTGGTGGAATCAGAACCTTAGGTCGAGAGGTGATGAGAAAGCGTCATTTAGTTGTCTGAGAACCAAACAGATGTTTTGCTCTCAGGTGTAAAAGTTGACAGTTAGTTGACAAAAGGTTGATGTAAATGCAGTGATGTCATGAAATAACAAGGAAGACATATTGAATTCCAGTATTTTGACTCCTCACAAACACATCCAACATCTTCCCTATCAACGAGAGAAGGGAGACTGGTCTGTAGTCCTTTGCTTGGAAGGGTTGTCTTTCGGGATTTTTCGGGATGAGCTTCACTGAGGGTCTCTCCCATTTCTCTGGGAAGTGTCTTATTTCTAATCAACGGTTGAAGAGGACAACAAAGAAAGCTGGTGTTACGCTGAAAGCCTCCTTGGTCATATGGCCTGAGATGTTGTCCGTTCTGATTGTTTGATTTCTCTTTTTAGTATTGCTTATCTCGTTTAAGGTGGAAGCTGGATCGATTGGACTATCAGGAAATGTTCTGATGACTTTACCTAGTGTTCTTTGTCTTCCATTGTCTTTGTATTGTCATGCACAAAGTGGTGTTTGAAGATGTTGCTGGATAGTGTCAACAAAAGATGAGATTTGGTCACCGTTATCTTTCTTGATAGGTGGTGGAATACCTTGTTTCCTTTTTAAACGCTATGTAAAAGGGAGGGTCCATGGCTTGTCAAACTGCTACAATACTCACTCCAAGCACTGTGCTTCTTCAGATTGATCGTTGTCTTATACTGGTTAAATCTGTTGATGTATTCTGCATGTTTAGTCCTGCATAAATAATTCGTCTCTTTCTCTTTAGGATTCCTTTCTGGTCTTTTCTCACCTCCTTTCTTAAAGTAGTTAGTTCGTTATCCCACCATGGGGCTGATGTTTTCTTTTTAACTGCTCTTGCAGTTTGTTGGCAGCAAGCTTGCAGTGTATTGTGGTGGTACGCCATACACTCATTGATCTCTGTTTGGTACATATCGTTCATCGGTTTGTCAGTTTGCCATAGTTCTTGGAAAAGAGTATGGAAAATTGTCAACTTTGTCTTGAATACCAGCTTGTTGTGTGTGTTCTGTCTCACTCAGCTCATTTTGATCTGGATTTGTCTATGGTCACTGGTAGAGGGCATTTCTTCTGTATTACAGTATTGTGTCTGACTTTTCTTGACAGCAAACACAATGTCGATCCCACTCTTCTCTATGCTACTAATGTAGGTGCACAGGGCTGGTGTTACAAGAGATCAGTTGTAGAATGGCCATCAGTTCCTGGAAGAGGTAGCCTCTTGTTTTTCGTCGTCGGGACTAAACCATAAGAATGATGTTTGCATTGGTATCTTCACAAATCAATCAGAGATGGTTTTTTATTTTGCTCCCTGTCCTCTTGATCTTCGCTTATAAGGTTGGTTTCTCTCAACTGGGGAGCAGCAGACAGACGAGAACAAGATGTCCTCATTTGCCTGCATGTGGAAAGCAACTGTGGTTACAGTCAGTGCTAAGGTCAGGTCTGTATTAGGCATCTATTTGCTGACTGCAAATGAAGATTCCTGTCTGAATGGGAGTGGTTTGTTCTCTTGTGGATTTACTGAAGTTCAAAAATAGTTATTGAGTACGTATGGTTCCTGGATCAGCAGTAAATCATGTCGCATTCCTCCACCGTCTTGTGCAGTGGTGCCACCTGCTTCTGGTAAAACTACTCTGACTGCGTCTTCATATTACTGTACAGAACCCTAAATTGAGACAACTCTCCAAGTTCGAACTAAAGCTCGACCATCATCGAGCTCATGCTCGGATAAAAAAAAAAGGATGAACGATTCTATGACACAGACCTCTGTATAAGTACGGTGAAATAATAATTAGAATAATTCTTAATTCATTGTTTTTAAAAATCTTAATATCTAAAATTTCTTAGGATTTTTAAACTTTATCAGAAGTATTTATTACATTGATATGGAGAGTGTCAATGGCCTAAGACATAAAGGTTGAGAAAAGCGAAATCCTACTCGGGAATAATATACAGTGTACATCTGTGTGCCTAGCACCAATCTATTTCTTTAGCTTCTGTTGACATAACCCAAGGGTCGGCAGTTTGTCAAGTAAGAAGAGGCAAATTGTCATGGAAACAAGATACCAAAAGCACCAGAGAGCCACATCGAGGCTTAACTGCTTGGCCGATCGCCAACCAACTGTGTTGAAAGACGCACAGTAGTGCGTGTTACAGGCATTCCGTAATAATAATAAATTCTTATTACAAATATATTGAATTATTTATATTGTTATTGGCTATTAGCCAAATGAATAGTAACAATTTATACTGTTAATGTAAATAATAATTTATATTGTTAATTTAAATGTGCGAAATACGACACAGGACAGGGGCGCTTCTACTGGCCGTTCACGGACAGACAGACACGCGTTCAATAAGTTATATATATAGATATGCTTTAAATGCTACCACTCGCATGCGATTCATATGGATCAACGCGAGTGGTAATGTGTGGACAGGCTAAAGAATGGTAGAGAGTAAGCCGGCGAAGTTTGTTCGGCAGCTCTATAAGTTATAAGGCTGCTTGAGATAAGGTGAAGTTGGGGTTTATGTCCGAAGAGCCGCATGCGGCTCGCAAGCCGCACTTTCTGACCCATAACCTAACCTATACCCCTCCAGTTATAGAAGAAAACAGAACGGTTTTAGGCTAGAACGTTTTCTGCCGAGACTTGTGGCACGATGGGTAATAGTATAAGATCAAAAACCAGTTTTACCCTAGATGTACCCTAAAAATTACCCTCAGAGATTGAAAATACTTTACAAAAGGAAACTACCCTAGAAATCGCAGCATTGGTTTTGAGAGTGAGAGATGTTGAAGCTTTTGCCTGTTGTAAGTTTATCTGCATGATGTTGAGACAGTATGTCTTGCTTTGCTGTGTTGTGTAGTTGCTTTGATTGCAGGTCACAGTTTGTTTTTTGAATGATCAGTTCCTTTGTGCGATTTTTTACCGGGAACTTTCATTGAAAGCGTTGTGATTTGTTGGTTGCATTTTGTTGTCAGGCAGGTGTTTATTCACTGACCAGCAGTTTGTGCAGCATGGCGGCTGATCCAGTTTGTCACACTCAGTATATTTGTGTATGCCCCACAGTGGCAGAAGCATTGTTTCTGTGTGCAGTTTTTTGGCGACGTGGTTATACCGCTGCATCTGTAACATCTAGTTTCGATTATGTAGTCATTTCTTTTTATCTTTGCCCACGACATCGAAAGGTTGTTTTCTCTTATTATTTTTCACAAATATTAGATGACATAGATAAAACTACGGGCCGGCAGTTTTCAGCTTTCCTTCGTTTGGTCAGTGTAGGCTAATCCTACATGCTTCACCAAACTCTTCCCTTGTTTGTTTATCCCAGAAGTGATTTTGCTTGTAAATCATGTTACTGATTTCTTCCTCTTCTGCTACTTTCGAAACATTGAGCAGAATGATTCAAAAATTTATTCCCTATGAAATCTTGCATTTCACTTTTTGTTTTAGCTCTGGGATTGATTTAATTTCAGCAGGTAAGGTCTCACTGTCAACAGACTATGAGACTTAATTCAAATGCTCGTATTTACCTTATTAATTTTACGTTTAACTTTATTTTGTGTGGTTCAAATCTCTGCTTAATTTCTCCCACTACATCTGTAACTGATGTCAACCGATTTTTCCGGGTAAAGAAGGGCATGTGAGCCCCCTCTGTTCTCATTGTCAGCCTCGCTACTTAGTGGCTGTTACTGATTTGGTTGCTGTAATTGTTTTTATATTTTTTTTACCATCTAGGTGTATAGGGGTTTTTGGTTACTTGATTTTCTGTCAAAGGCAGTGTGCTTACCCTGTTTCTTCTCAATTCTTGAATTATGCTGTATGCCTCATGTAGATTGTCAAAGAGTCGAGTTACTGTCTCGCATTTCCAACATCTGATCCTTTTTCATTCCACCATTGGAGAACTGGGCAGAGGCGAAGAACTATCCCCACAAATGTATGACGTCTACGAGAATGTCTTCCTCAATACTAGTTTGGAACCCCATTTTTGAGTGTGGCTCTTTAGACACTTCTGGGTCCAGTTGAAGCCTGCACTGGTGTGCTTTCTGATAGCTCTGTAGAAGAAAAATGAAGTCGGTATATACACTAACACAAAAACCCTAATGAGCTAAAGCGGGTAAGTGACTGTGAAATCCTATAGGCTACCTTGTTTGGTAGCCTATAGGATTTGAAAGCCAGAAAAGTGTACTGTAAAGATATTCCTTTTGCTAGGGGGCTCAGCATTTAAGGGCAGTGATCCTTGTGCAGAGGAAAGAGAAATAGTTACGAAAGAAAATTACCAACCTCAAGGAATATGCGTTCTTCCAGCAGATCCAACACACCACAATACCTGGAAAACTTAAGTATAACAAAACAGTTGTAAAAGGTATGCTCTCCCAGTAACTACTGAAGCCAACAGCAAAGTAGCTGTGATTGCTGAGACCTGTCAGGGTGATGGACAAGATCTCACCTTGTTAGTAGTGATCAAAATAAAATAATACAAGTCATTGACTAGTAGAAACCACGGGTAGTTTGACGATGTTAGTCAATAGACTCACAGAACAATCTATAGCAAGAAAAACCAAGAAAGCAGACTTGTCCGCACTGGATAAAAAATGGTTCACTTTACGACCAGATTAGACTCGTCTTACGACAGAAATAACATATTTTAAAATTATAGCGTAACATAACCATAAGTAGTCTAAAGACATTAATAAGCGTAAATAAAACTAACTGAAACTTAAAAAATGATATTATGCAGGAAAAAACGCTACTGAAACATAAGATATGTTAACACCTTAAAGCCTGGACTCCACATTACCTGAAAACAAAAACTAAGAAACAGAACTGAAACATACAGCGTTTTCATTTCAGTTCTGTTTTCGTTTTACCTTGACACTTACGTGGAAATGCGCCATCTGTTGATCAGTTCTGTAATTGTTGTAAAGAGTTAAACATAGACGACGCTGTGGATTTTTCCATGCTTTCTCTGCATTTATTAACAATAAAATTGTTAATAATCTTTGAATTATTTACATTTTTTGTCGTACAGACATCTGTATTTTCTAACTTCTTCGATGAATAATTTCAAATCTACTTCTTTCTTCGTCTTTTTCGCTACACTTTCCGCCATTACGACAATGAAACTACACGTGACTTATACACGTGACCACACGTCAATAATCCTTCCGTTTTTCTTGGCTGCAGCACGACAGAAGTGCAGAACGAAAAAAAAAAACTTAAATAATTTTTAACTCTGCTTTCAGTCTTCTTTCTGTCCAACTGTTCAGTTCCAAAACTGAAAGTTTCGTCAGTTTTGCTTTCAGTTTCACAATTATGTCGCGGATTCCGGTAATGTGAAGTCCAGGCTTAAAAGTTTCAAATGTACAGTAGAGCATCGATTATCCGACTTAATTGGGGACTGGGGTCGGTCAGATAACTGAAAGTCGGATAACCGAAAAGTATGAAAAAATACATTATTAGTATAGTTCATTAGGCCTGGTTTAAATACTGGCCTTCCTCTCATGGTCGAGCCAGTGCTGCCAGCTAAAACATGCAAAAATTTAACAAAAATAATATTAAAGTAGCCAAGACATAACCAAATATTGTAGCGCCACATCACTAGCGGACATTTGAATTTGTTGACTAGAACGCGGTCGGTTAATCGGGGGTCAGATAATCGATACCCTACTGTACTCTGTACTTTAGAACAGATCACAAGTAGTTATCGATATGAAAGGTTAGTAGACTAATCGACGAATAATTATATGACATAAGTCTGCAAATTATGTCTACGTATGTTATTAAAAATTTAAATATTGTTAAGTAGCTAAGGTTACATGCCTCGGCCCAAGTTTTTCAGTTATGAAAAATGTTTAAATTCATAATGTTTTCATATTTATTTGACTAACTAAATTTTATGTTTTGTTTGTTTTTTCTGGTAGACACGGACATTGATCACATCATTCTCCGCACATTTCGACTTCTAATTGGATGTTGGATCCTGGCAGTATTTGTCCTTACTTCAGCATATACCGGAGTTTTGCCTTCTTTCTTAATTTATCCAGGAAGTGAAAAAATTCCCAAGAATTTTGTGGAATTGGCGCAATCGGTGAAGAATGGAAAGCATAATATTAGTCTCACATATGTCTCTAATGAAGAAGCAATTTTCTTCACTGTAGGAGTATGTAAAAAATTAATTATATTCTACTTTATTCAATTTATTAATAACCATAATTAAGATCATTTTTAAAATAAGTGACACATATTACAGAATTTTAATTTTAGGTGTAAAATAATTGTTATTTGAAAAAGTATTCTAGAGAAATCTCTTAATTCCAAGTATTATAATAACATCCAAGTGTGTGAAGGTTTATAAATATTTTTAAATTTTTGTATGTTTTCTTATATATATTTAGCATGGTACATTTAAACAATTCTCTGAAATAAGCCAAAAAATAATCATCTTCCAAAAACTTCATAAAAATCCAAACAAAATCTAGTGAAATCATTTGTTTTTTTAATATCATTAATTGGCACAAAAGTTTGTGTCGTATTTTTCTTTTTTTCAATGAATTTTAGACACATGAACACATTCAAGCGTGCATGTGGCAGCTATACAAAACTTTAAACCTTGAAAACTTCTGATCAGTGCATCATAGGAAAAACATGTTTTGATAAAGGACTGTCTGTTTTCTTACACAATCATAGTATTTAATTATTTATTACACTGTCTTTCGAAAATATCGTTAGGCAGTTTATTTTCACCATCTATTACAAAACATTTTAAAAAACTATTAAAATTACAATAAAAGAAAGAAAAAAACTGGCAAAGCTATAACAGAATAGAAAAACTACGCACACAATGGAAAAGCATAAAAACTAGTAATTTTAAAGAGTAAAAATGCATGAATTAAAACAAAATTCTTAAACAAATATATGAGAATTAAGTATACTTAAAAATTATGAAATGTTTGCATGACCGCTTATAACGTGGTAACTTTGGATGATATAAATATTTTAATTGAGCCCATATTATCTGCTGTTCGATAGAGAAAAGAACATAATCAGGATTATAAATATACCCAATCTTGCGGATGTTTTTTCCAGGGATAATTACACATAGCCAATATTGCAGAATTAGACAGATAAATATTTATTATCAAATACTATCAAAATATTTGATTCTCTCGAATTAATCTTGAAGTTTTAGTGTTACATACTTTTCTGGTATTTTCTCATACATCTCTTTACCTCCACTACAGTTTTCTAAAGGAATCTCTAGATCCCGGTTGCTGTTTTAACCCGAGAAATATCCTAGAATATTCCTTTTATTCCGGGAATCCCGCTAATTTCTTAAAAATTTACTTTTTCTAATTTTGTTTTTAGGTTGAGGAAATCTTTCATATTGTAAGCATAATTTACTCATAAACTATCAGAGCACATTTTGTATTTATTGATTTTACGCCTGCGTATTGGTCATTTAAATTTTTGCTCGTTATGGCATGTCACAGATTGTCAATAATCAATAACTAGCCTATTTCTGACAGGACTCTGAAAATTTTTTACTTGTCAGAACCTGTAAAATCTGGAATAATTGTGCTTTTAAAGTTGACATTTAGTTTCCTAAAAAACAGCTAATGAAAGCATGTTAACTACGAATAAACAGACGTGCTCGTCTTATCCCATGGCCCTATCTTGCACAAATTTCTCCTACATTTTTGGAATAATAACTTCATTGACTAGTATTTCTTGCACCGTTATAATCTTCGTATAACAGAAACGTTTTGTACAAATATAATGTTGTATTCAGTCCTATAAGTGATATAATGGCAACTTTCGTTTGTAATTACTTTAAAATGACTTCCACATGTAAGAAAATGTCACCATTGAATATTTAATTAATAAATTTGTTTATACACAGCGGTTAATGGGGATACATCGATTTCTCTCAACAACTATCTTTGAGCACTTTTTCCGAACAAATCAGTTCAAAAGTTAAACAAAAGTAAATAACCAATATCTATAACAGATACTTGATATATTGCTTTTCATAATTCTGATACGTTATTATTTTTTACTTATGAATAATCTAATTTAATGTTTTTGTATGATTAGAGGAAATTACTTGTCGAGTGTCAAATATTCTTAAAAAGTATTAAAGAAAATCCAAATAGCAGTGTAATATTAGGTAAAGGTAATGAACTGCAGAAGGTTCTTGATGGAACAGATGCGTTACTTGCAACTAAATTAAGAATTTACCCTTTAACAATGAAATTTCGTAAAGAGAATTTTTATGTTTCGCCTGATTCTCTTTTTACTAACTACCGTTTCCTGCAGATAAACTTGTTACAATTTAATTACCAGAGAGAAGTATTGAAAATGTAAGTAATTGCAACCGATTTACAAATTCTTATGTAATTTCTCTAATTTATTTTATAATTTTCAGGGTAAATCTCTTAGCGCAAAGTGGATTATCATTGAAACTGCAGCAAGATCTTATAGAAGAAGATCGAAGACACTACGAATTTCATTTTCATGATAAAGACGACAAAGATGATGGATTTCTGAAACTGGAAGATTTAAAAGGACCAATGATTCTATTGATATTGGGATATAGTCTTTCGTTTTTAGTATTTATTTGCGAAATTCTGATTAAAAAAATTAAAAAAAATTAAATTTGTCCATTGTTGGCAATTTATTAAACAAACAATGTCTACTAAATTATATTTTTTCACATTACTTTGTTATTTTAATTACTTAGACTTAACTAATTTAGAAATCAAAAGTTTTACCATTATATGATAATTACAGTTAATAAATTATTGCAAATTCTTAAATGCCTAATGTAGAACGAAAGTAAAATACATTGATGTTTGACGTGAATTTATTTATTTCATTTCATTTACATCTATGAGCAGTAGATGTTAAGATGCATAGCAGCACAACACAGTCGAATATAGTGTATAGCCTATCACCATTACCTGTATTTAACCGCACTTGTATGTACAGAATACATTGCAGAGACAACATTTTGCCTGGTGTAATGTTTCTATATACGCTTTCTCCACAAGGACACGTATTGTATTTACTATAATATATATATATATATATATATATATATCGTATTTATCATACTGTACGAAATATTTACTATAAATAAATTATAAACTTCATTATTAAAAATTAGTAATGCGAATAGTGTTTAATTACAAATGAAATAATTTCTATATGCGTCTGTGAAATATTGCATTTATAATGAAATATTTATTTTCTCGCACTTACATTCAACATATGAAAAATATATTTGTAGTGTCAATCACAACAGTTAATGTAATATATAAAAGAAATATTAAAAATGTAAATTAAATTTTTGTAGTTATTGCTGTGTAATTCTTAACAGTACTTTCTTGAACACAACATAAAAAACAATGATATTTGTCTGGTATTTTTTTTTAAGTCTTTCAGCCCTGTAGGCATTAAGAGGGCCCCTTTTAGAAGGCCACTTATGGGTTCGGCCAGGCCGACAATGAGGCGACCGGGTGGTGAGGGTCAAGGCCCGACATATCCGAACGGACCACCCCCCGAAAAATTCCTGGGGATATTCGACCCGTTCGAATTCGATCCCGGGTCTCCCAGAGCGGCAGGCTGCAACCCCGACCGCTCGGCCATCCGGCCGTCTGTCTGGTATTGTTATTTGCAGTCTTCAAAAGTTTTTTATTTATTTAGTTTCTCCTATCAGACCTAACTATTCGCGTTTGTTTTCTAAATATATAATAGCTGACTTATTACTTTATTTACTTTCAGAAATATATTTATTTCTGATAGTAAAGTAATTTATTTTAATGTTATATACATTTATATAAGAAAATTTAACAGTTAATTAATTGAAAATTTAAATTAAATGTTTAAAATATTTTAAAAACTTTAATTGATTATCAATACAATCACGAAGAGAACTTGTACTAAATAAGTTACATTTAGTAAATTGCAAGGCACGGTTTGCAATTTACCTGGCAGTAACTTGTACAACATAAATAGATCGAAATGGAAAACTAATTTAAGATTATAAAATTCAGGAAAACTGATTTAAAAGAACAACTAATAATATTTAACAGTTTAACTGATAAAAAATTAATAATGATTAATGATTTGCCTCTCATATTAATACACCTTCAATTTGTGTAATAATAACATGGGTTTCCACAAATAATGATGTTTAAACACCAGCACTTGTGACAACCGACGACACTGTTTTGGCTGTAATTTGGCTGCGATAATTCGGCTATGGGAGGGCAGCAGATCCGTGGCGACCGATATGATGTCATTTGGAATTTGGCCACGAGGCGCTTCGTCCTCCATATAAAACTCGTAAGCTATATTGTGTTTCAGAATAAATTTGTTCTCATTGTTAGAAATGTAAACAGATTGTATGCCAACGTGTTACTTATACTACGATAAATGCCGAAAAGATTATGGGTCCAAGAGGAAATTCTAATATCGATGCAACCGGATTGAACGATCAACCACTGTAAGCCGAAATTTGCTATCTTAGAAACCGAAAGGTTATAACAAACAGAATGGCGGAAATGGAACATAAACAGCTACCGAAGTTTACAGGTACAATTTCACAAGCTAAAAGTACCGTATAATTGCCATCCTAGAAAGCAGAAATCAAAGAAATTTATTAAGAGACGATCCACGTATGTATACCGCCAAAGAGGAGAAATGGAAAAGAGAGGCTCTCAGGCCAGAGATATTTTAACATGCGCGACAGATGACACGCAGGTGGTACTTATCTTAACAGTTTTATAGGCACAGATTGCTACGAAATACATTTCGAATTTCTGATAAAGACTATCTATGTTGTCAGAAACAACACTCTTGAACGCAGACAAAAACGCTTTTTACGTGGTGTAGTTCACTAGTGGCTGATGACGGTGATAACACTACTGAACCAAGGCACTTTGGTGTAGAGATGTAAACACATCAATTCTGTAGTTTAAATAGAAAAAGCACATTCCTAAAATTTTTGGGTGCTTTTTTGCTCATCGTATGTTGGATCTAAAATTTGTCCCGAAGGATTATTAGTTGCATTTTATGAAATTTCATCGAACGAAAAACCGAGACAGAAGTAGTTAGATGTTATATCACGACAAGGAAATGAAAAAAACGATCGTCGTTAAATACCGTTAAATACTGTTAAATTTAGATATGTTGTCACAGAGATATAAGAGTGATTCAATTGAGTCATTTTTCAGCTGCATTTGCCAGTTTAATGGAGGAAATGACAAATTAGTATTTATTATAACACAAATGATTTTAAAAGTTATCATCTTACAAGCTGCACAGAATAGAATGCTCTTCTTCCTTCTCGAAGTTGTTACCTGTTATAACAGAAACCGATTATATTGTTGAAGATAGTCTGTAAATTGTATAATTCTTCACTGACTATTTTGCAAAAATTTTAGTCTGCAAGACTGCACAATTGAAAATGCTGTTCTGGCAGTTATCAGTGGTTATTTAATTAGGGGGCTTGAAGAGACGGTTGCATGCTATGAATTCTTTGAAATCCTCAACTATCCAGCATATAATAGAGGTATTTTTGGCTTAATATCGAACCGAGATAGAGGACAGCTTCGGTATCAATGTCCGGCGTTGCTGGGAGTAATTAGAATTTTCACCTATTTTTGATAACGTACTGAGATACACAAATTCTTGCCAAACTGGTTTCAAAGTTCTACTTGTAAAGGTCATTTTAGCATGCTTGAAAAGCTGCCCAGTACTTTGGTACATGACTAACACTGAAGGTGCAAATTCAAACCACAATAATCAAATGTGCAAGATAGTAGCAGCAAAGTTTTTTAGCCCTTTTCTGACGAATTGGACTGGACAGTTAAGTGAAACTGTGGAAAAAGTTTTCAGACTGCAGCATAAACCCGATTCAAGGAACGTATTATTGTCAATAAAAGTCTAATGAATTCTACTTCATATTTGTAAATTTCTGATAAGGAAGAAGTTAAGTACATTTCTGTTCATTTCAGTTCCCACTTTCTCGAACCAAAAAATTTGATAGTGTCAATGCCCTTTTAATACAAATTACAATGCCAGCACACACCCAATCGCTTACATTTTTCTGCCATGTATAGATTCGAGGAAATATGTAAAATACGTGGAAAATCAGATTTGTAACCAATTTAATATCTCAACGTGTATACATAACATCAAGGATAGTATAAAAACAAGCTCTTATAATTTCAAAGTATTACAGAGGATACAAGTTACAAAAACATTTTGAACCAATGAAAAAACCTGTACTTCTGTAGTAATTCATATAATAAGCAACAAAGTAAATTAAACGTGAATTTCATGAATACAAACTTCTTGAAATTTCACTGGAAATTATAATGTGATATTATTCTATTATCTCAATCTTGCTATTACGTTCTGGATAAGTCTGTTTATCTTTCATCTCCATATCTTTGAACCACACCCGCAAAAAGTTTAAACAAATTTATATTTGTCTTTACATAGTAAAAAAAATAATGTTTCGGCTACTTTCAGTTTGTCCTTTTAGAGAAATATTCGCATTTTACTATGTTTAAATTCGTTTTTTCAATATTTATTTTCTATTCTTGATGTTATTACTGGGTTATCGTCATCAAATAACGCTATGTAAAAGTAATTAAAATAAAAATATTCCATTGCATTAACATATGTTTTAATCATACATTACAACTTTTTCATTAGTTTGTTTTTACTTGTTGCAAGTACAAGGACTATGCTTTAATGTTAAGACTGTAGAATACAGTGCAATGTTTATCTGCAAACAAATAAAATAAGAATTAATATATAATACTAAAATTACTAAAAATGAATTAATTTATAAATCTAGAAAACTTGAAAACATAACGTCTTTAAATTTTATGAGGAAAGTGAATTTGACATATGAAATAGGCAACGCAACACGATAAAAATCTGCAAACAAGAAATGCCTCACAGAAGTCTTGTGGGAAACTAACTGACCCATATTTAAATAGTAGTCATGTGAAATAAACCGTATTAAACACGATTTACTTCACATGTCTTGGTGAGGATCTGGAAATAAAACTCTCTTGGCGTGAATCTCTCATTATTGTAGAAATGTTACGTTTTCTCATCTTGGCATATGCTTTATATCTAATTTATCTACTTTTACATAAAGGTATTTCTTACTGTCCTAACAATCCTACAAAATTTGCTTAAATTTTCTGAAAAAACAAAACTTGGTTAATTCGAAAACGAAATCACTTACTATTATTATAATAATCATATACTTTTACGACACTAGACTGCACCTCTCCAACAATATAATTTCTTTTTACACGGAAGTCAATACAAACAGGAGATTTGTGTGAAACCTGTAAAATTGCATATTTCAATTTAGTATTTTGCATGGAATTTAAAAAAGTTTAACTATATCAACTCATGCATTATTTAAAAAATACCAAAACTAATATATTCCTTAATACATCCATACATACATGCTCTAAATAGAATATTATGTTTCTGTCTTCTATTTCGTATCTATCAACCGGATTTTTATAATCATTTATCATCTGAAAAAATGTAAATGTACTGTACATTATAACTTTCAAGAATTCACTATCAAATTATAACTCAATTTATAGAACTACATACTACGTGAAGTGATGATCAATATATTTGTATTAATTCGATAACATAATTTCTATTACTACACATACAGTTTTTTGTAGTATCAGATTGACAATACTTTATACATTGTACAATCATTACATACTTCAGTAAACACCTAAGTAATTCTCAAATACGAAGCTTATTTTAATCATAAAATATCTCTTCCGTATTTAGTGAAAGAATATCAGAAAACTGCTATTTTACGAAATTTTTAAACTTAACACGTTGTATATATATTTAATATTTAAACATACGCGATAATTAAATCAAATACCAAACGAGCAGCCAGATTACTTTTATCTTGCTATTAAGGCTAATGTGCCTGCAAAATCACACACAAACCGCAGCAATCAGCAGTTCGCTTTCATATTTCCTTTGTTTTGTGTTTCTATTGATTAATGAATATACCCATGGCTGTCATAAATTAAAATAACAATTACAAAATCACGTGTAATCACGATACAAAGATGGCCAGTAAATAATACAGGGTTTCAGTGAGCCTAAAGCGTGTCTACTTTACTCACTCTATCTAAATCTTCTTTAACTGGAATGAATCCGCTGAATATGCCAGCATCAATAATAGTCATGGCTGAATCTTTACTGGAAAGATATCTGCAAAAAATAGTTTCGAGTGAAGTTATATTTATTGAAAAATTGAAAATATTTAAAATTAATAACATTAGTTAGTCACAAATTTGTTAACTGCAAGAAATGTTATTGCAGGGAATAAAACTATTTATGAATGGTCCTGGACAGTTACTAAATGATGTCAAGATCAGACTGTAACTGATATATGTTTCTATTGATATATTATGCTGTAAGTTTAGTGCATTGGTTCCCAAAGTAAGTAGCAAATAAATTTAGTGGGGAAATATAAGCAAGTGGACAGCAGGGCCGCTGGAGTCAAGGTACTGAACAATCACCATAGCCGAGAGTTCGGGTCACTGACGGTCTTTCCTTTTTCTTTGTTAAAACGGGTAAGAAGAAATATTACGTTGAATGGTTTCCAGATGTGGAGAACGTTGTACGGTGAAGGGACAAAGTGTGAGATATCGTACAGAGAAAATGAGTTAGTGCTAAGGTACGAATGAAGTGCATTGAGTGTAAATTTATGAAACCTAGATGACGTTGTTTGCAAAAAGTTTAGTAATAACTGATTTAAATAGATAAACTAATCTCTGCATTTATATGTATTTTTTGTTAACTTTACTGTTTCTGGTATGAGTTCCGTCATACACAGCATTATATTTCTTTTACTGGTGGATTTTAAAAGATTTTTGTCTGTGGACGTATTTTCCCAACACTAAACAGTATACTTGCCAACAGTTGATGACATTACGATTACAATATAACGGTCCAGAAAGCTCTAGATTGGGAAGTGCTAAGAAAGACCGACCTGTATATTCGAATTATAGGCATACTAAGTCAAAAAAGCATGCTCAATTTGCATAGAAATTAATGTGTAGTTACAAGCTATCTGGAATAGACAACAGCTGTAATAGATTATTGGCATGTATAGGTACACGCATTCATAAATCTTGTGATTATACATATTCTACAAGTATTCCATTATATAAATCAAATTATACAGTATTTCATACTTACTTGCTACATATTTCAACTTTAAGCGTAAGTTCACTGTGAAAATTACTGCTGAAGCATTCAGATCTGTGTACTTCTAGATGTTTATAATCGAATCATTTATAATTAGGAAATACAAAAAATATATATATATAAATAAACATATTTTTAGACAAATATACACTACGGAGAATTATATAAATTATTACAGTAACTCTAATAATACTTTTATTAATTTTTCTCAATCTATGTGTGGGCCACATAACAGTAGGTTGTAATACATAGTATAAGAAACAATAATAAATAAAAATCAATTTTATGTATTTCAAGTAGCCTATAATAATTTTCCGATAAGAAAAACTTTGTTTCTGTAATGCATAACTCCAAAATATCAGTAGTGTCGCAGAAAAAATGAACACTCATATTTAGTTAAAAAGGATCATCGGACAATCATGCTTCGATGTTAGAAAGTCAGAATTCAGTAACCGTTCAACATTGTGAAGAGTTGTAAAGCGTGACGAAAGAAGATTCAATGTTCGGTCAAGAAGTAACGCAGAATGGCACAAAACATTGCCATTTGTAATGCTTGAAGCATGAACTTCGATATTTAGCACCCTTATTCTATTAGCTCCCAAGCGAACATTGTTTATTCTTTATACATGTGACGTGTAATTGATGGTAAAATAAACACTCTACTATGTCTCCAGTCAGTAACGGGGTTTGTCTATCAATATCTCGAGATAGCCAGCATTAACAAAGAGAGTTATCGTTCATCCTTCCAAAACCTTAGGTATATTCTCAGAATTATGAGACCATACTTGTAAGCCGGTTCGTAAAAGTATTACGAAAACGTGAAACCGTACACTGCACAGATGAAAGTGCATAAAGTGACGCTGGTGACACAATCACCGTACAGCGAATACTTGGAGCCATCAGATATTTGTGTTTGGTCGTCTGAAGGCACATCTACATAAGGCTGTATTTCAGAGTGCCACAGAACGAATTGCGTGCGTGAGGAAGTAGTGTGATGACCAATCTCCTGAGTTGTGCCGACGAGAGTTCGTGTCATGGAATCAACGTTGAATGCATGTATTGAAACCACTAAATCCTACATTGAGTGACTGTTCTCTGAAGCCAAATGTCCAATCCTTCTACGCACTACCTTTTATGATTAAGCCTTTGAAAACTGTTGAGTTATAGGCGATTGTGCGTTATATATTGGCTGACCATTGTATTTCCGCGTGTGTCAGGTAGCGACATTCCGCGGGTGCCAGCGGTGTGAGGTGCATAACGCAAATGACACATTTTAAATGACAAGTTCTTGAATTGCTGAATTGCAAGGGGTGGATCTATTCCCGGATATCCCAGATACAAGATCTCACTCACTGTGGACTTTTTATGGGGATGCATTAAGGAAATTACCAACATCGATTGATCGAAAATGTAATTTCAGGTATCATTAAGCAGAAATAGAACAAAATCAAATACCTTTTCCATGTCTGTCACTGCATAAATACAGCACATATCGAAACATAATAAGGTAAAAACTAACTATAGAACCTTCCTAAAATGAGACGTATTACATTGAAATAATGGGATAGTTCCCATTACTTCAATAGTTTTATAGTGTTTGCTTAATAAGTTTTCAAAATTACGATATTCTCCCATGAACCGGTATATCCTACCGTTTTAAACAAGTTTTGTTTAAAAAACGTAATTAAATTCAAAAATAAATTAAATCTAACATTCTAACCTTTGTGTAACTACTAAATATTACCTGTTTCATTTTCGTTTTCATAATGAATGCTATTTTTCTGTATTGAAAACTGCTTCTTTGCTTTAGAAACACGTACAGTAACTTCATACTAATAAGCATAAAAACCAAATTTAGCCAAACTCTCTTCTCAATTCACGCGTTCAAACTCATAATTGAAATGTAAAATTATCTATTTATATCATAATAAATTTGCGTTGAAAATGCTTACGTTGCATGTTTGATACCCTACATCTGCTACATTATATCTTAATTTTACTGATAATGATCCAACTCCCCTTCCACTGACGTTGATATATAACATTCCATTTAGTTTATTTATCTGTACAAAAATTAGAATATATATATATATATATTATAAAATTAAGTCATAGAAGAAATGAGAAGCTGTTTGTAATTATGTAGGAACATTTTGCGACTTTCCTCTTCCGTAAGAAAGGAGTCGCAAAAAGTAAAGTATGTAGACAAAAAGGGTCAAAATTGGCTCCGAATCTGTGCAATTAATAGACCGTTTCTGATGATATGTTAAGAGAATAGTCGAAAATATTTGAATTAAATTGAATACAAGCGAAAATAGAAACAATAAACAGACACATAACAGCATTAAATAATACTTCACCGAAAAACCAAAAAGCGATATATATGTAGCAGACACTAAACGAGTTCCTCTATGATCGTGGCTCATCAGTAGCCGGATGGCTGAAACCGTTGAACCCTCATAGTTTGTCGCAGTTCCGCACCATCGAGCTGATCATACGGAGCTTTCCGGGTTTGCATAATGTGTCTAATACCTAAATAGGGGTAAATTTCCACGTGGGCGATCCGCCATTTCGGCAAATTGCCCTCGTGTTTTATTGTCTTAAAATCCTTAAGCCGGCTAAAAATATAGAAATTTATAAACTACATACCCAATCGATATAGAAGAAGACATTAAACGTAAATAAATCGTTTTAAAAACAGGTTTATATCGATATATTAAAATTTATATGAACATTTTGCTTACCTCTAATTGTTGAAGGACGAAAGCATTTTCATTGTTAATTTGCACCGTTCTCACCAATTCTTTGTTATGACTCGTCGAAATTTTGCATGTTAGAGATATGTCTTTGCGTGTAGATGGAATTAAATATTGTGATAATGCTTGAAATGCAATCACTGTAGTCTAAAAATGAACACGAATAAAATTACATGTTATACGGAAGTATCATATATAATACGTTTAAAATGTATAGCAATAACTTTTAACATTTACTCAATTTACCGAACGAAATTCGAAACATTCTGCCACGTAATTTACTGTAACGTATGTGTCGGGTGTAATAAGATAGATCATTTACGTTCATAAGAGAAGAAAAAGTCAATAAACCAGAAACAAGTTGCTGGACTTTTCCGGCAGCATTTAGAGTTTTGGTGGTGCCATCTGTTATCATATTTTTTAAGTTTTAAATTTTTAATTATTGTAAAATGGCAAAAATCTTAATTTTTAAAGTAGGGTTGAGTTTCATAAAAATGCCAATAACGTGTAAAATCGTCGTTAAATTTGATCCTACCAGAGATACACACGACTCCCTTTATTTACTTATCTCGTCGACCTTTAACTAACAAAATTTAGTAGCATCAATCTACGTAATAAGCAAATCGTCTAGGAAAATTTCAGAAATAGTCGACAGAAAACAAAGCGGTTATTCATCTTCAAAGAGGGTAAACAAAATCGTGCCGAGACACATTAACATCCATACATACAGAAATCACCCTCAAATTTCTTTCGCATTTCTCGACATTTCAATAGTCGTGGGACCTTACATGTAAAACTCTTAGGGGAGGGTCATGTTTTCATCGATCGCCACACCTTCCTTCTCTTATATATAACAGCCGAAAAAGTAAAAATAAAAATATAAAGGTATGCAAATGCCAACAAAAAATTATTTTGTTAACGTATTCGAATTATATAATCTGCAGGTATTTAGCAAATTTTCACCATTATTTAGGCCTATTTATGTTTAATAAACGAATATTACTATGCATTGCACATTTTTCCAAAATACTAATTTTCTTCTAAAAATTGCAGAAATAGGTGAAAATTTCATTGAAGTTCGGATGATTCTTTATAAACCACACTACTTTTATATATTGTAATGTGAGGTTAATTATTTTAAGAGCATTAAAGTGTATTTAAACTCGCAAAATTTGCATTAGGAAATAAATATAACGACACCAGAAAACACTTAAATTTGCGATTTGTGAGTTACAATAGCACTATTTGTCATTGTATAAGTTAGAATTATATTTTTATACAGAGCATGAAATGAATATATACAGTAAGTGCACAGAAAAAATGACGATTTTTTTCTGTGCGTTTAGTGTATATATTCCTTATATGATATTAGTGTATATATTAATGTATTCGTCGTACCTCCCTCCATTGAAATTACAAAAATTTGTTCACCACTTAATTGTTATTTTAATGTTTATTTAATAATAAAATTCTCAAATACCTGAGTAGAAGAGTAGAATCCGTTATCAAGTCGTTGTTTATTCAACCAGTTTACAATTGAAAGAGACGTTGACATATTCCTTAATTCCAGTTGAGCCGAGAGACCAAACGAAGTCATTTCTATCGATTCGGTTTTTGAAGATTTATCCCAATACCTATGATTTAGTCCTAATTAAAGTAATTTGGAACAATTTTCAATTCATAACGTGCGCATTTAAAAACATGGTTTTTCGTTTTATAATTCGAATTTTTATAGAATTATTCATTGAAAATTAGGTTATTGTTACCTGTTGTTCCAAAATGGCGGCTCGTCTCTGATTCCAGCAAATAGAAGAAAGGAAACAGTGCGGACACACGTTCTAACCTAACCTAACGTATTCTAGTAAATTACCATAATTTTTACTAACCAAATTATTGGAATAGGTTAGGTTAAGTTAGGTTAGAACGTGTGTCCGCACTGTTTCCTTTCTTGTATTTGCTGGAATCAGAGACGAGCTGCCATTTTGGAACCATAGGTAATATTAACCAAAAATTAATATACCTTTATCGTAAACTGACATTTTCAAAAGTTTTTCATTTGCTTGCAGTTTTTTCTGACTATTTGTTACTGCGAGTGCATAAGCAGTTAATGCCATAACATATGGATCATTTATGAATTCGTAATGCTTTTCCAGAAATGCTTTTGCTCTCAGTTGGGTATCATTCATATTCTAGGAATCAAATAGTATGATTTAGATTATATATAATAAATTTAATTTAATTTTTAATGTTTAAATGAACACTATTACACTACTCACTAATGAACTACATTTACATTCTTGCAGTACGGTTAGAACAAATGCAGTCATGGAGACTTTTCCGTCGCTTCCGTGCTTTAGAAATAATTTATTTTATTGCAAAATTTATGTAATATTTCAATTTTTTTCGGTCAATATTGTTAAAAATTCACCATTGTATCTCTTCTTATAACAGGATAAGGATCCTCGAACGAGCCATCAGAGTTTTGTTTGGAAATTATCCACTGTATAGCTTTAAAGATGACATTTTCGTCTATGTAAATAAGTTTGCTGGCTTGACAAAATAGTTTCGTAACGAACGATGTTAACCTACAAGAAATAGTACTTATATGATAATTAACGCACAAATTAATAAATTTCAGTTATTCTTAATGTTCGGGCAGACATTTTTCAATCGAAAATCTTTTTCAATAATGGGTTTTCGGAACAACGGATGATTTTCGGCAGCCCGTCGATCCGTTAAAACAATATTCTATTGTGTTTCATTGAACTTTAGTTCGTATTTTACATATAAAACAACGAGTTCAATGGTACTTCACGTAACTGAACTATTTTTTATTCTGTTATCAGATATGAATGATATAAATATGGTTAAGGTGTTAATTAATGCTAAGTATTTCGACGATGTATTTCATGAATAACAGCAATGTTAAAAAAATATATATATTATAACAGATTGAAAAATTTATTTACCAAATGCTTGAAGGTTTATGTGGCCAGATAGTGAATGAGCCATCTTGTTTTCTAAAAGTTAATGCTCTTCTATATCCTGTAATAAGTAAATTAATAGTTATGTAAATTATAATAGATATTAAATGTATAATAGTGTTCATACCTTCGGCCATAAAATCACGTAACTTTCTTTCTGTTTGCAAATCTATTTTTCCTCTACTTTTCAAGAAGTTTAAAGTGTATAAAGGTGGACCTAAGTGACTCATTGTTTGTTCGCAACTGCCTGTGGGCATTCTAATTAAGTATTGTGGATCGAGTAATAGTGCTTGCGCTGTAGGACCATATTCAGTACCTGAAATGAATCAAATTATTATCATTATATGATACGTAACAGCCTTTCATTAAATCCTTCATATATATTTTACACAAAGTACAAAAAATCAAAGGCTTTTATTCTTTCTGCATGAAAAAATGATAAAGATATTATCTGCCATTTTCAAAACCTAGATTACAGTCGATTTCTGTAATTAATTTCCATGGATTAATTTGAGTATGTGAGACTATTTTTTTTACAACTCATTTGTTTCCATGAAGATTAGAACAAAAGCATTTTTTGTTTCAAGGTGAAAAAAAATTAACTGAATAATTATATATTCGGTTAATTTATGTATTCAGTTAATTATGACTCTCAAATATACGAATTTCATAAAGTATTAAAAATTATTTTCATTAATTAGACACAGGTATTATGGTATTTGATCTTACCAAAGAAAGATATAACGGCCATCCCGCTACCAGGAATATACGTTTTTCCAGGTTTAAGACTAAATTTTATTTTTTGTAGCTGCTTCGATGTATCTGTAATATCTAATTTATATAGTTGATTAATTAGTTAATAAAATTTTTTATTTATTATAAATAATTTAGCATTAAATATTTTTTTTAAAAATACATCTTTATTACGTAATTTTTTACATTAAATTATAAAAAAAGTGATAATTATATCTTCGATAAAATTTTTATAAAATGACTAACATGCTTATAATTTATCGCAATGTTACTACATGTATATTACATATACGTATTTAAAAATTAATATTAAATAAAATAAGCAAATATAATTGTTAAGATTAAAAATGTTTTGTAACTTAATAGTAGTTAATTAGAATGAAATATACTGAGAGTATAACATAAATATATCTAATATACACCTGATAAAATATCTGAAACTATGTTTCTTGACTTCCTATTTTGTTGGTTTCTTGGATCTAAAGTGATAACATAATTCATTTCTTCGGTAACACCTTCAGTCTGAAAATGTTTAATTTAAATATGTTAATTATGCATTCGTACATCATGTGAAGTGGTTAAACACTTTTATTTAGGCAATGTTTTATTAAGAATTTTTTGCATATTTATGAAAATATGCAAATCGTATATCTAAAAATTACACTATTAGTAACTTATGAGACACGTTATTCTGACATTACTAATGGATTTTAGTAGTGCTCTTGTTCCCTTTTCCAACTCATTTTCTCAACGAAATTGTTATTGGTTATATGTTTCGTCTTCCTTTAATAATTTCAACTCTTCCATCCATTTGTATGCATACCATTATGACAAAGTAACTTCCCTCCATCGCTCTGAAAGCGACTGATGAATTTTTTTCTCATCTGACACACAAATGAACCATAGCTCGCTATTCCTCTTTAGATCACTCAAAAACGACAGCGCACACTTTATGGTTCAACCACTTTTAGCTCAGGAATAAATGGAACAGCTCGATATTTCTCTTCGATGCTCTCAAAAAAACGAGAATTGCATATTACACAATTTGAACGCTTACTACAATGACAGTAAGTAGTGCCATTAAGTTATTTAGGAGCAGCTAAAAGTTACTCCAAAAGAAAATAAACACATGCCACACAATTTTAGGCTTGCTTTTGTATTATATTTATGTAAAAATGAATTACAATAATTCATAAAAAGTAGTATTGTGTTTTCAAACTTCACAATTGGCATATACCAGCGTTTAAATCACTTATATATTTTTAATTCATTTAGTAATAAATTATACGTTTTTGAAAATGTAATTTCTTGAATATATATGTACAATGAAACTTCGCTTAACATTTACCTCGCATAAAGAGTAATTCTAATAACGAGCATAACCAATTTTAAAAAAGACTCGCTTAACCAGTGACGTTTCGCATAACGAGTGACAAGGACAGGGGAAGTCCGGATTGTGAACATGCTCCATTAGTCTATGTTTAGCACTCGTTCCCCTACCATCGTAGTGTTTCTTGTAATCACACATTTTTCTGAACTTGTGGTCACACAAATTACTTATAAACATCAACAACCATAGCCGGTTATATAATAAACACGCCAAACGATATGCCAAATTTTTGGGCTATGTAAAGTCTAAAATTAAATATTAGAAATTAATTAATTTGACTAGAGGTAAGCAGTTATTCTTCCATCTCGTAGTAAATTTAATGACTAATTCCAAATTAAATTTTAGAAGTGTCTAAACTAAAAATTAATTATTTATAATTATTCAATTCGGAGAGATTTACCTATCGTATACAATGGGCGGCTCGTCTTTGATTCCAGCAAACAGAACAAAAGAAACAGTGGGGAAGCACGTTCTAACCTAACCTAACGTATTCCAATAATTTGGTTAGTAAAAGTTATGGTAATTTATTAGAATAGGTTAGGTTAGGTTAAAACGTGTGTCCCCACTGTTTCTTTTATTCTGTTTGCTGGAATCAGAGACAAGCCGCCATTTTGTATATCATAGGTAAATCTAACCTTAAATTTAAATTGAAATGGAAGAATAACTGCCTAACTCTACTCAAATTAATTCTTTTGTAATATTTATATAGCTCAAGAAATTGGCATATCGTTCAGCCTGTTTGTCAGACATATTATCTGTGATATTTTTGTTTTCTGTAAATCGAATTTGCATTCCAGGTCGGTTCATTCCTCGCTAGAAGAAAACATGATGATTCACACTCTGTATCAATGTATATTGTATAATTTTGTTTAAATAAGCGTTATACATAAAATATTTGAGTATTTTTCGACACAAAAACCATTATCGTATTTTACATGAAATTTATATGGGAAAAACTGATTCGCTTAACGAGTGTTTCGCATTACGAGTAAGATTTTAAAATGAACTATGCTTGTTAAGCGAAGTTTCACTGTATTTATCAACAGAAATTTGCCGAAGTCATGATTAATTAGTAAAATATTAGAACTTTGTATCCCGAGTAGTAGTCAAATGACACATACGAATCACAAAAATTGTCAAGTAAATTCAATTTGTTGTATTTATAAGAAATTTTTAGGTAAATAAGTTTTATAAGTAATAAGTTTGGTGTTTTTGTAATTATTTTATGTTATTAATAATTTTGAAATAATGCAACACTGAAAGTATTTTGAAAGATTTTTTATTTTTACTTTTATTAATACAGAGAAATCATTTAAATTTTACAATTTAAGTGTGTCCAGTTTTCCTTTTAGTTTTTCTAAACCAAGACACAATTCTGCCATTAAGTATAGGTATAAATTTTCACGATGGGTAACGATGTAATTACGATCTAATATTTTATATTTTATAATGTAACACCAAGAAAGCTGAAATTGAAATTCGTCAATGAACTCTTGGTCAAGCTTTTGATAACGGGAAACAAAATTCCAGTTAAGGAAGTCTTGTATTTGACGTAAAGTTGAGGTTTTTAATTGTTGGTATTTTAAGAGTTTTTTAATATCAAATTTATGTACATAGCCAATAATAAAAGCATCCGAAAGAATTTGGTGTTCGGCTACTTTATTCCAATCAAGATGGTCGAAAAAAGTTGTAAGGAAATGATCATTTAATATCTGATATTGACATATTAAATCCCATTTTGCATAGTTAATATGGTCCATAATAAATGTGGGTAGAAATTTGTAATTTTTCCATATGTGGTTCCAATTTAATTTATTCGCGAATTCCCTAATAAACTCTTCAGATAAATTACGTCGTCGACTAATTGTATCCCAGTGGACATAGTTTTGAAATTGACGAATAACGTTTTCGTCTATGGCCGAAGATGAGAAAGCTTTCCAGTCAATTTGGGGTTGTGTAGCGTCTATAAAGAAATAAAACATTTTATATTATTTGCTGCTTTATTTAAGTACATATTATGTATACATATAAGAGTGTACATTCTCGAGTATAAAATGAGGATTACATATATTATATTTGAGTACATTACAAAATAATATCAAATATTTAATTTTTGTTACAAGTAGTTATGATCATTATGAGTTCCAAAATTTTTTTTTTCAGATACAGTATCTTCTTTTTTTTCAGATACAGTAATTTCGTCTTCAAAAACTACTTTTTTAGTAATATTATAGTCTTCAGTATCAGAATCGGACAACAGAATTTTTTTACAATCATCAAAATTTATTTTTTGAGAAAAGGTACAGTCACCAAACCCTTGTTCATTTCTGTCTGTCTCGCTTAATGATTCCATTTCTAAAAATACTGGGTGTGAGATTTTTTCGAAGATAATTTGTGCAATGGCAGTTCCACGTTTAATAACAATATTTTTGGGGCCAAAGTTGTACATCATCACCCCAATATTTTCACGATAGTCGGAATCGATGACCCCTGCATTTATTATCATGTTATCTAGCAACAAAGAAGATTTTGGAGCCAATCTGATATAACATTTATTATTAGGTATTTCGATGGCCAGATCAATAAAAATAATTTTTTGTTCATTTGAGTTTATTTCAAAGCCCTTGATACAAAATATGTCATATCCTGCTGCTCCCTCTGAAGCTTTAGTGGGAATTTTAGCAGCCTCGCTTAATTTTTTAAAATATACAATTTCTAGAAAATAAAATATTTAATATTATTACATTTATAAACATTAATTATTACATTTCATACAATTACATTTTATAAAATATTTATCGAATATTGGTAATGTTATTTTATCATTTATTACGAAAAATTTACATTTGTATATTTTATTATCTAGTAATTTTAATGATGCTGCTTTATTACATGTTTGTTTTAAACATGGGTAAGTTTTACTACAAATACTATGTATTATATAACTACATTTTCTTTTGTATACTATTATAAAGCCATATTGTGGTAATGATGAAGAATCTGCAAAATTAAAAGTAAAAATTGTAGTGCCCAAATGATAGTGCATCTATTCCATTATCTAAAATAAATTTTTTATCGTAAAATAGAGAAAGGAAAATTTTATTTTGTAGATATGTTGTTACTATATGATTTTTGCTTTGAATTCCATATTGTTGATGCCTTAATAATTCTGTATTAAACAAAACTTCTTTATATTTATCATGATTAAATGTTTTTACAACAGATTTTTTAATTCCTTTGGCAGTTTACTTATTTTGTTTATCAAAAATATAGGAATACATTTTTGGTTTCAATGAGCAAAATTCAATTATAGGTTTTGATAATGTTTCATCTTTAAAATATCCTAGTTTAGTTTTGTTCACTTCGTTATATAATTTATGATTTTTAGGGTAATTACTAAAATCGAGGATATCGGGAAATGATTTAAAATCTTTGTATACGTCATTTGTATATATTTGAAGTGTTAGCGAGTCCGTATCGGTATATAATAAATGTACGTTTATGCCATATCTATTTTTGAATATTTTATAAAATGTTTTTATAAATATGCAATTTACTTAATTTTAATACGCAAAAACCAATATAAATTGGTTTGTCTAAAATTAAATTAGGTTTTTTTATTTTAAAAATAGTCAGATTATCATTTACAATTTTGAAATTTTTTACAGATGGTTTAGCTAGATATCTGCGATACTGATTTAATGTCGTGGTTGCTTTTAGGTTAATACGTTTTGTTACGTTTTGACACGTTTTGACAAAAAAACTATTATTCATTAATTTAAAAAATGATTTGTCAAAATCGTTAGTCGATTCTTGCCATTTTTTATTATTAATATATATATATTTTTTAAGCCATGCGCTTTGGGAAAATGCCAATACTCTATGAATTTTAGTTATTATTAGACCTTTCTCTAGATAAAAATTTAAATTTCTATAATGAATTACATAGTTTGTTTTATCAAAAAGAGTAGGAATTAGTTTTTTATTATTACTATATTTTAAATTTAATTTTTTTAAGACTGTTTTTTGGTAATTGGATAATAAATTGTATGGAATATGTGTGTGTTCAGCAGCGAGTGGCAAATTATCATGTTTGTCATAAATAATTTCAGGATATTTTAAATTAACCTCTAAGATATATCCTACACTATTTTTATTTGATATATTAGGTATGTCTAGAGCATCTATTTAATCTTTGTGCAGCCATCAAAAATTATTTACGGGCAAATATGCACTCATTACGAATCCGTAAAGGTTATTTGCATCTATCGACAGAATATAATTATGAAGTTGATTTTTATCATATGTATTGGGTATTAATGGATTATTTGCTGTTGCAAATCTTTCCCCGCTAAACTTATTCCACTCCTAATTCCACTTTCAATGAAAAGGTACATATTTAAATCATTAAACAATTCCAGTTGGATTTTGGTCATTTTTAAACCACAGTTCCATGTTAAATAGGGGGTAGTTATGAAATATACAAGATCCAAATTATAATATGTTAAACTTAATTTTCTGAATTTCTGAAATATATCTGCCAATAATACTGTATCAACATATTGGTATAATTCTAAATAGTCTTTAAAAGTTTTACAATTAAATTTATCCCAAACTAATTGAGCGTGATTGTAATCATTATTTGTAATATTTTCTCCTAATAACTTATTATAAAAGCATTCTTTTGGGGAGAGTTGTATTTCATTTAATATTCGCTTATTTTTAAAATAAGAGTACGAAAAAAATCTTTTTTTTTAATAATTCTCTATATTTGCTGCGACAAAAAAATGATTAAAAATTGGGAAATTATAATTTGCATTTTTTAAATTGTCAGTCAAATCTGAAAAAGAAGAATTTAAAAACTGAAAACTGTCAATAAATTTAAAATAATCTAATGAAAATGTTGTAAATTTTTCAGAATTTATAGGAATAATGTTGATTTTGAAAAATAATTTAGAAGGAATATTTTTAAAAATTAAATGCGAATCATAACCTGAAAAATTGTGCAATATAATGAGAATAAACGTTTTTACTCAGTAATTTAAATTGCAACAATTATGGGCCCACTCCCGAAAAAGTCCTGTCTGATAATCATGATCCATTACACGCAAATCATTTTCATCAAATTTTTCTTTACAAATATGACACAACTGTTTAAAATTATTGGAAACAGTATTTAAATTAATTTCAACATTGCGATTTATTTTATCTAACAAATTATTCAGCTGCATTTGAATATCAATTAAAAAATTATTAACAACATTATCACCACAATAAAAATTAGCATATATTATTTTATCTTCATTTTCAATAATTATAATGAAATAACATATAGGTTTATGAATTTCAACAATTTTAGTACAACTTATTTTAGAGTCTATTTCATCGGAAGGTACCTGTTCCAAAATTGATTTAAAATCTGCATATATACAGATTGCATGAAATAAAAACTTTTCATGAGAGTGGAACTTTACAATTGTATTGTCTCCTTTTGGAGTAGATACTTTTTGATATTTATGATTGGAACAAAATTTTATATGATTGTTTAAAGTAGTTTTTCTTTCAAAACCATTTAAACAGAGTTTACAAAATTTTCTTGCTGACGATTTATCAGACTTTAGTCTATTCAAATTCCTAATTAAAAAAATGAGATTTATACAATAACAAATTAATTTTTTTTTTAAATTGAAATTTATTATATAGATTGGATAAATTGATTTCTTTTCATACCCATACACATGAATACTTAGGCAATTATTTTTCTCAAATGAGGGAATATTTTTTACATTTATAGGAAATTTTAAACGGTTTATATTTAAATATTTTAAATATTTTCTATATAAATAAATAGAATTTCTGTTACTTTTAGTTGCTGGATATAAATGTGCAACTATGCAATATAAAAACATTGGTTATCTGAGCATTTTATATTTAATACACAACGTTTGAGAACTAGATGTTTGGGAAGAATAATATGGCCACAGCCGCAAATTTCATTTTTATATATCCCAATATTGACATCTATAAATATAATTTCATTTAGTATCCACCCTGATCCATATTTTATAAACTCTTCAATATAATTTAGAATTGTATCAAATGCATTTTGTAATTTTTCACCAATCATATATGAGGACAAAATATGCTCAACATGGCTAGAAAAATATACATCTTGATACTCTAAATATCATTTTCTTTATATTTTAAAAATTTAGTTTATAAATTAATTAAAAATTTCCTTCTACAATCAAAATTATTATTAACTAAAATATCATAAATATTTGATGTTATTTTTTCAAAACAGACAGCTGGATCTATATTTTCTAAAATAAAAGCCCTATAAGTTTTGGCATACCCTCTAAAAGCTTTTTTCCTTAAATTAAACATTCTGATCTAAATGTTCAGTCATTGCATTGAAAGCTTTTTTATATAATTTAAAGTCCTTAACATTGATATTATACTTGTTGGGCGGTAATTCCATTTTATTTTTGTTAATGATATATACCAAACTGACTTGAATTCAATGACCTCCATTGTTTGATTGTCACATACTTTTATCTTAAATGGCCAAATTTTTTAACATTTTGCAGTATCTGTGGACAGGTCTAGGTCAAACTTTTTTTTTTTGATTTATCTTCGACATTTTTAGGTTTTAGACCTCTTTTTTTGCCCACATTCTGTTTTATATTAAAATCAAATTCACATTCTATATAAATATTAAGTAATTAAGTAACTTATTAAGTAATATTAACTTATTAAGTAATTTTAACATTAAAAAATATTTTAAATAAAAATTATAATACTTACCATTAGCAGACAACATGATGCTTTATTCATTGTCTTTGGAAGTCTTGTAGAAGATATTTTTCTCAATCTGGAGTTACAGCTTTTATACAAAAATAATAGGGTGTGGTCAACTGATTTTATCTTAGGTGTGGTCGTGTTTATGAAGGAAAAATATATTTAATTTCGGGCGTGGCAGTTGTAGAAAGCAGGTTGAGAATTTAAAATAACTATATGACCATGAATTATACTTACGAAATAGTTGGGCAAGGTCGTGTTTATGAAGGAAAAATATATTTAAATTCGAGCGTGGCAGTTGTAGAAAGCAGGTTGAGAATTTAAAATAACTATATGACCATAAATTATACTTACGAAATAGATTTCTATCTTGGGTGGAGTCGACATTTTTAATAGCTGTGACCTAAATTATGAAATGAATTTATATCTTGGGTTGGTCTGCAGAAAGTTGGTCAAGAATTGAAAGTGGTTTTATAAGAAAAAAATGTTGGGTGTGTACTGAATTTACAGGAAAAAAACAACCCAAGCGTGCACAATATAAGCTGCGATAAACTTAAAAAAACAACCATATCAAACAAGCGAAAGCAAAGGAAAGAAACTATACAAATTTCAAAGCAATGGTAAGTATTTAAAATAACATAGTTTATAATTTAGATTTAAATTCTTATAGTATTTAAATTATTTTAAATATATTTCATTTAACAGGCTACAGGAGGAAATTTAAATTTTGAAGCAGGAAGCAGTGATTTTCCTGTAAGTAGTATTTAAAATAATATAATTTATAATTTAGATTTTTATGATTTTATATATATTTCATTTAACAGGAAGATAATGTATTCGATATAGATTCCCAAGTAAGTAGTATTTAAAATAATATAGTTTATAATTTAGATTTTAATTTTTATGATTTTAAATAAAATATAGAGTATAACTGATTTAATAAATCGAAAAAAAGTGGACGCAGTTTCTCTTTGGCACGCCATGGAGAGTACAGCTTTTTCAAAAAATGCGGTATTATTCGTAATACCGCAAAACACGGCAGTGCCAAAAAAGATGCAAGATGAAATGGCTAGGGTCACTCGAATTGCAAAGAAAAATGCGATAAAAGTAAGGGTTTTTATTTTTTTTCTTAAAAATAAATAAAGATCTCTGATAAATAACAAAGCAATTTATATACAGATAGACTTAAAAAAACAAGCAGATATAGAAAGCGATTATGTAGCTAGAAAAAAAGAAGAAAAATTTCATAGAATTATAAAACAAGTAAGACAAATAAAACAAGTAACTTTGTTTAATTTTAAAAAAACTTAGATGAATAAAAAGGTAATTTATATACAGGCATCTGCAATTAAAAAATTTCACAAAGAAAAATTAGAAGATAGCGCATTTATCGAGTGGCCCAAAGAAAACAAAGAAGAATTAGAAGGCTACTTATACTTTATGGGGAGGGAAATAAAAAGTCAACAAAAAAAGAAACAAAGGGAGGAAAGAGAAAGAGAAAGGGAGGAAAGAGAAAAAGAAAAGGAGGAAAGAGAAAGGCGGGAAAAGTACCTGCAGCAACTTTCTTTGCATCGTACGCAAACTGCTATGTTGAAAGAATTTGACGATTATTTGAGGCAGAGCAGCCATTGGGGGGGGAGATTCATAGACTCCTTTTTAACCTCCATCCCCCTCCCCTGAAGTTATTTATATAATGTTCATCCCTGCATCTGGAAACATTATATAAGAAATCAGACTTAAAATTAATTGTAAGTATATTTTTCTTATATATCTATATTTAATTAATAATAATAGTAAAAATAGGAAAAATATTTTAGATTTCGGTACTTTGGATTCAGGTGCATTAGATTGGAATACTTCATATTCAAGATGTGAGTAATAAATATAATATTTTAAAAATAATGCATATTTATTTATTTATTTAATTCATATTAATATAAAATAGATTTCAACTCTTGCAATGTATGGAAGGATAATGTCAGAGTAATTATAGACTTTGAAGCTTTCACAATAGATGGCATGAACATACTGTTTAATACGTTATGTAGACAACTTGGTTTTGTGGCACAAAACTTGAATGAATATCAAAAAATTGAATTTTATAATGAAATAATTACTTTTAAAGATTTAAGTTTTGCTAATAAAAAAAATGTAAGATTTGGGAATTATTTACATGGTTTATATTTAGCATATGAAAAACAATTTTTCGGAAATTGGGAAAAAAGTGGTAATGTGTGCAAAATTTTATATAATTTATTTTTAAAATATAAATTTTTTTACTATAAAGGAAAAGAAATTGAAAAAAATTACTTGAACTTAACTTCAGAAATATGCAATGTGAATATTTCATATTTTGATCTTGAAGAACGGGGAGTGCCCAAATCTTCAAAAATTCAAGTTCCATGTCCCAATCATACTAAAATATATCCGCATTATTGCCCTGCTCCAAAGAATTGGAATATAGAGAGGCCATGTCCTCATCATCATGAAATATACCCGCATATATGTATGCCACCAAATGCCTTATTTTACGGGAAAATTTGCCCATTCCACACCCGGTTTACACAACATTGCAGCTTATGTGATGTTTTTTCGTATGAAGCATTTATGATCAAGCAAGGTAAGTACATTTTATTATTATTATTATATAATAATTGGTAAATATGATTATATATATTTTTTTATTTATTTTGTACAGGTTTCTGGCAATAACTGCATTTTAAATAACTGTATGTTTTTGAAAAATAAAACAATTTTTTATATTTTAAATATTTTTATTTATTGAATTACAACATTGATTATACATTATAGTCGGTGGGCGTGCTAAATATAGATGTTGTTCAGCAAATTTCTTTACAAATTCATCATTATAAAATTTATCAGTTATACTCAATTCTTTCAAACATTGATTTCTATTCATTTTATATAGAAAATACAGACAGAAAAATCCACAATTCATCGAATATAAACTCTGATAAACAATATTATTCCAACAGCAATTTCTGGAATTTTGTTTAACAAATGTAATAATTTTCGGTTTTGTTGGTTTCATTCCATAACTATCGTAGTAAAAACAGGTTTTTCCATCAAAAAATGCAGATACCCAAAGACTTCCAGACTTATTTTTTTCGTCTAGATTAACTATAAATGATTTATATTTACCGATGCAAACGGGTAAGTCATCGGATGCAAAAACTCCTCCGAAAGTTCTTTTTATTTTTTGGTCGCTGGAAGCAAGCTTCCATAATGTGATAGTATTCATTAGTAATCCACAAATACTGTCCTTGAGTGATCAATTTCAAGAGTGTTATTATATTCAAGTAAACAAATAATGTTTACAGTTTCTAATATAGCAGTTTCAAACTTTAATTCAATTGATATATTTCCTTGTTCGCTTTTCCTTGTTCTGATGCCGAACGATCAAGAGAAAGATCAAAAGAATATAAAGTATAGCCATCTTTGTAATCCTAGTAGGATATATTTGTAAATTTATGGTGATTAATACATCCTATATCTTCACATAATGATATAAAATTTCTTGCGTATATGCTATTTGTATAATCAGGAATGTACGGTTTTGATGGGATCATTTGGTTGTCTTTTAATAGACATATATAATTTAAATTGTAATTTTTTAAATTGAAAAAATTATATTTTACATTTCCATTAAATGCAGTATTAGAAACTAAACCGATAGTCATTCTATAAGGTAATTGCCCAATTACTGCATTTGAGATATTAGTAGACTGTATTCCGCTACTTAAAGTAACAACTTTTATATCTGCTCTTCGATATGGCATTTTTATGACACCCGTTTGCAATTCTTTTTCTATGCCTATTTGAACAGATGAACTAACATCTACTTTGTTAATTTTTAAAGATGCATTTTTAATAATAATTTTATAGTTATCCTTAGATGCCATTAAAGCAAAATTATCCTTAGATCTTTCCAATTTAATTCTTAAATCTACGTTATTAATTAACAATTTAGGTTGATGCAACAAATCAATATGTAATCGTCCTACTAAATCTATTAGTTTACTTTGTTTAGCAACATTAAATCTTTTAGTTAATCCCTCATTATTTTCTTCTATCGAATCCATATATCGCGCAGTATCTTTATAAAATAATGCACTTGTTAAGAATGTTTTTTGAGCATCCTTTGAATAAAATAATAGAGCATCTAAAATCGGTCGATATGGGTAATTAACATTCGAAATAATTTGCTTGTCGTTTAGAAAAACAGTACATTGTGAAAACAAACTATTTAAAAAACAATTAACAGGTGCAACTTTTTCATCAGCTCCCACATCTGTTCCATCCTTTTTGGCAATTTTTACTTCAACATGCAGATAAATTTAATGTAAGTCAATATAATTTTCACCAGAACCAGATACATAAAATCCAATAGGTGCACGACTGTCAGAAATTGTTGCAATTGGGTGAACTATAACTTTTGATGTACTGTCAATAGCGAGTTGAGTCAAAACGGTACTAAATAAATCCAACTCACTTTTAGTGCAGGGGCACGAATGGGGGTCCATTTTCTCATTCGGTAAATATATCTCGTACTTTCCGTCTTTTATTCTGTGACTGAACTAATCTTCTCAATCGTTTTCTTTTTATACCCGATCCACCTTGTACTTTTTTAACTATATCATCTTTGATTTTGCTGCCAATATTTTTTAAATGTGCTTTTGTTGACTCTTTAAATGATTTTCCCGCAATTACGTCTGATCCAACACTCGTGGCAAGATTTAATACTTTTCGTCCAAGATATTTTCCAACTTTCCTAAGGATGGGTATAGATTGATGAAATAAATCTCCAAAAATTCCATAACCATGCTGTATTTGGGGGTCCTGAAAAATAACTTCTTTCTCTCATTCCCAAACGGTGCCTGAATATTAAATCGGCAGTCAATACGGTACCTCCTGCTTGATTGCAGTAATAATTCATACAAACTTTTGGATTGAGCTTCATTTTGCTGCACTCAAAGACAGACTAATGCAAGCAAATAAAACTAGGTTATATTTATAACTGTTTATAAGACAAAATTAATATTGTTTTTTTCCAAAAAAACAATTTCTTTTTCACCCACAGATCTCAGTTCGATTTCTATAATATCAATATAATTTTTCTTTAATGGAAAATACAAAGGTGTCGAGTAAACTCTATTTATCTGTTTTTCTTTCTCAGTCATAACCAGTATAACTCTTAATAATGGTGCAGTTATATCTTTGACATGATGAGAAGCAATAATATTCGAATAAATAAAAATTTCCGAAATTCCTGCAGACATTTCGATAGGATAGCGACGTATATATTCACCGGGTGGAAATTTTACAGTTGTGAACCCAAGAAAATCTTTTAATTCATTTTCAAATTTTACAGAAATATTCAATTGGACTTTTAAAATAACTTTATTATTTGGTAGTAATGCTAATTTTACATGTTTAAAACTTCCCAGAAATTTTTCAGGAGACGAATATAACCCTATAGGAATAAATATTTTTTCATCTCTATAAGTTTTCTTAATTACTTGTTTTCTTCTATTTTTTTCCACAAAAGTAAAAAATTGTCCAGAGTAATCCTGTGTTGATAATCGAAAATTATAAATTGAACTACCCTTAATACGATATCTTTGTTGGGTAAATTTAGCATATAAAGTAATTTTGACGAATGATTTACAGTAACATGCAACTCATGCGCATCTTTTATATTTATATTCACAGTTTGATTATTTTTGTCAAAAATAAATTCAGCCTATTTAGAACCTGTTATTTTAATTATATTTTCATTTATTATATTAATCAATTCCCCCTTATCATCTGTAATGGCACTTAATTGAATCATATACGATTTATCTGGCAGTAGCTCATCTTTTTCTTTTACAGTTTCTTCAAATGTAACAACGTAATCGTTATTGTGATTAGATATATTAAACCAATTTCTTGGAATAATAACTTCTGTAAGTCCAACACCCCAATTTCCATGTAAATTAATAGAAGGACTCATTTTCACCATAAAACGAGACTGCGTATTCTCAGGAAAAACAAGTCTATACTTGCATTACTTATTAACGTTACAAAAAAGTCTGATTGCATCATTTTGTTACCTTTTGTAATTCTTCGGTATAGAACCTTCCTTCTAAAATCTCGTTATGTGTATCTTTTAATACATAAGTTGGAGGATGCGATAGAAATCGATCGAGAATAACAAACATTTCCTTTGTCTACCCAGGCAGATATCCGTGACTAAATGTTTTACGTATTTTCGAAATTCGAACTAAATCACCAATATTAAATTTAAATTTACTTTTCCTTTTTATATCATATAGCCTGCCAAAAATTGTACCGTAATGCAATGGACCAACTTCGGATGGAGCCATCCCGATACTTCTATGAAAACTATTATTATATCCTTTTACAATATCGTTTAATTTATCAATATATTGATAAGAATTACGATAAGTAAATAATCTATATATTTTATTTCGTAAAGTTTTATTTACTCTTTCAACCACAGAGGCTTTAGTATCTGAATGAGTTGAATAGTGATTAATTTTATATTTTTTAAACAAATTTTTTACTAATCTATTATAAAATTCGGTTCCTTTATCAGTTTGTACATTTTTTGGAATATTTCGTTAAAAATAATCTGAAATGCCTCTGAAACAGATTTAGATTTTTTATCCTTTATTGGCACAACGTAACAATATTTACTAAATACATCAATTACTGTTAATAAATATTTTATGCTTTTATTATATTGGGAAAATTGCTTTAACACAATTAAATCAGTTTGCCATAAATCATTAGGATGAAAAGCTTTAGTTTTTCTTCGAGAATATTTAACTCTTACAGGTTTATGTAGAGAATAAACAGGTTGAGAAGATAACCATTTTCTGACAGTAGATCTCGATAAATTAGAAGCTTTAACTAGTTTACTCACTCCTCTTAACGATGCCGAAGATTTCGAGTTATAGTATATTGATTTCAATAGTTTCTCCATTCGGGACTCTTCTTCCTCTTTTTCGATGACTTTTTCCACTGGTAAAATACTCTTGGAGAAATTGTAGAAAAAATTTCTTTGGGACTTTCGACTGGCGTCGGTTGATATCTTGGTTATTCGCCGATTACAGGCAGAGTTGCCAAACCTTTATTTTCTATCCATTCTCTGGGAACATTTATTATTCTTACAGCTTCCCAAAAATGTTAAAGCCCACTAGAGATAACGGCGTTTTTCGATTTTTCTTTAAGTGCGAAATTAAATCCACCATATTACTGCCCACGACGGGGCTGCCACTAACTGTTAATTCACCCTTTGTATTCCATCCGTAATGATTTTGTCTCAATTTTTCAATTAAGTGGGGAATATATTTTCGATATAGTTGCGGTACAGATATAGTTATTTGTTTAATAAATGCATCCTCACCATTATCGTCAGCAGAGGGTTTTTCATCGGGCAGTTCTTGATTTTCATTGGACACAACAGATACTCTGACCGGCTCTTTCAAGGCATGGACGGTTCTGTGATATCTCGAAATCAACTGACTTAGTAATTTGACTTTACTATCGTCAGATAAATCAGTACTCTCGAGGAATTCTTCGATATTATTTCCAATTCTTATTTCAGGTTTAATTTTATACGCAGCCAACAATTCGGGAGGAACCAGTGCCATTTGCTTTGCCATTAAATTCTTTTTCCTATTACTTTACCAATTAATCCTCCTGCCATAGACAAAAGTGGTGCCAATAGAAGAGGAAGGAATCCACCAGATTGATTAACCAAATTTTTTTTTGTATTTAAAGGGACTTGTTTTTCACTTAATTTCCTAATTATTTTTTTATATTTTCGTAATTTATGAACATTAGCGGGTATATTCTCCCTCCGCAAATTATCACATATTTCGCACAAAACTTTAACTTGATCGGGAGTGGCCTCTTTCAATATCGCTTTTCGTTCAGAAGGAGTAGTTTTGGCTAAAAATGCTAGCATATGATAGTTTTTCTTTACGTTTTCCATTTTATCGGTAAGTATATTCAAACAATATTTTCTTCCTCCGGAAAACACGAATCCCGCACCGAAAGTTTCTTGTCCGTTTTGGGATGAAAATCCAATAACAAATAACCAAAATCCTTTTCTGTTGCTTTTTTATATGCATCCATAAAAAAATTACATTTTCCTGCAAAAGCTTGTCTGCCCAAACAACTTACTTGACTTTCGTCCCGATTATTTTTAAATAAAATCAAATAATGTGTATTTAATGTTATATCTCTCATAATTCTATTTTTTGGAAACAAATTTTGCATTATCAAGATCACACTTACATTATAATGGTGCGACTCTGTTGTAAACAGAAACGCAGTTTTTGAACCAAGTTCGTGCATCAAATCATCAATTATTACCAAATCCCATCCTTGTACAGATTCAGGTAGGCCATACATAAATGTAATTTCTTTTTCATCTCGAAAAAATGGCAAATATACAGAATAACACCATAAAATTTTTTAAAATGGTTTATCATAAATTTTACAACGAATAATTTTTTTTACTAATGTAGTCTTTCCGCATTGTGACGGTCCTGCAATTATGCAGTTACTTGGATGTTTAAAATACATATCTATCGATTCTATGAACTTCAGTAACTTTATAATGTCTCGATCCACAATTTTTCTTTTTAAATATTAATATATTCTTTTTATTCTTTTCAACATAAACTTTCCTCATAACATCCGAACATTTCTCGAACGAATGATATAAGTTGTTACTAACTTCGTTAATTCTTCCGTCATCATCAACAATTACAAAACCAAATTTTCCATTACCTTTCCATATTTCTCCGTTAACTTTAAAATAACGCAAAACAATAGGAAAATTATCAGGAATATCGAAAGAAAAATTATTTATCGCAGCAATGCAGCTATCAAGTGACTTGTACAAACGGGGAGAGACAGAATAATTTCTGTTACTGTCGCAGGTAATAATAAAACCGTATGCTTCCATGACCGATCCTAGCATTTAAATAAATTTTACAATATCTTAAAATTTAATTTATATCAAAATTCAACCAATTATAAGATAAGTATTAATAAATTATTTGTAAAATTTACTTGACAATTTTTGTGATTTTTATGTGTCATTTGACTACTACTATTATTGTATTTTACATGAAATTTATATGGGAAAAACTGATTCGCTCAACGAGTGTTTCGCATTACGAGTAAGATTTTGAAATGAACTATGCTTGTTAAGCGAAGTTTCACTGTATTTATCAACAGAAATCTGCGGAAGTCATGATTAATTAGTAAAATATTAGATCTTTGTATCCCGAAAGTTACTCTTCGAAATTATGATAATTTTCAATATGTTGTTTAATCAGAATTGTAAGAGGATTGAAAACTGAATTTCAACATTTTCACATATGATTGAAACACGTGTGATATTTATGCATAATTTGAAATCCGAAGAAAATATTTTGTAATTTAAATGATATTTTGGCAAATTAAAGATAAAATATATTACCACTACATGTAATTTTCTGACCACAGTATCTCCTCCATAAGGACTAAAAGCCACAACACGAATGAAATAATCCTGAGCCACTAATGGAACAATTGAAAAATGCACTGTCACTGTAGAATTGTGTTCGACTGTGATATTTTTTTGTTCGCTTTTCTCTCCTTCTTTTACTCCACTATGTAGATTCTTTACGCCATACATATAAACAGTCACCTAAAATAATACAATACACATTACTTACTATGTAACAACGTGTTGTTAAATATCAGTAAAAATTTTTAAAAGTACCGGAATAAAAGTAGGTATAAATTTCTGAAAAAATTAAAATTACTTAATGAAAATAATATTTTGAACTAAAATTCTTAAAATGATTATTTAAGAAATGTTGCTTTCACTTTTATCTATTTTTAAACAGCCATTGTAATCTCGCTGCACACCGGTAGTGGATAGCAGTTTTATGCCTCACCAAAGAGCAAACATATAGATTTTTCCAGCTTATGTTCACATGTCGAACTCATAAATTAGGACCAGTTTTTCATAAAAAATCTTCTCAGGACAAATCTTCTTACCACGTGGGTTTAGGCTTTTAAAATGACCGAAGGGCTGGCCTTATGTAATTTTCCTTCTATTCTTTAAATGTTTAACATTTAAATAAAGGGTTAATTTTTTATAGAATGTTTTCCCGGATAGCATATCCACCTCAACAGGTTATCTACGCGTTGTTTTGCTATGGTCCAACAGTCCAATCGTTTGTATAATTAAGACAGATTAAGGAATAATTTCCTCAATTCTAATCCATCTTAGAATTGAGAAAAATTTAGTCTTTATCGGTATAATAGTTTGTATTAATAAAGTAATGTTGTTAATTAAAATTAATCAAAGCACATAACATTATTTCATATAATATTATCCCTTAATTGACATTTTATGAAATAATACAATATTTGAAATATTAAATACAGAACATATATCATTTGTCAACTGTACTTACAGGAATTTTCTGAGGAAAATAATTGAATACAGTTGCTTGTAAATCCAACTGTTCGTTGCGAACAACAGAATATGGAATATTTAGTTGAAGAAAGATTCTTTTAAATAATTTGATTTCTTTGACATCAGTAACACACATGCCATATGTGTGTGACACACTAACAGCTTGTATCATCCACGTTGTGATTCTGTCTGGTAATCTTGTATTCACCACTGAAATTCCATTATGCCTGTAAAAAAAATTTTTATCGTCGGCAATATCCTTCGATACAAAATGGGGCAGTCTTTGTAAAATTACTTTAAAAGAAGTAGATAAGTAAAGTAAAAATGTTGACTTTGCTCATCTAGCTATGTTAAAGTTGCTTTACTAGACATGCCTTCATTATTAAATACAGTTTTGGTGAAACTAATAATATTTAAAAATTAAATAATAAAATTTATAATAAAAATAAAATTCGATTAATTGATATATTAAAAGCAAAATTTCAAAGTCGTGTAATGTTAGCTGCTTATCAGTTTATGAAATAACGCATTAATAGAGAATTTTACCTGAACGATGTTTAAAATTAATACAAACTTACACCATACTTCAAATTATTGTATTATATAATATTGTTAAAGGGCTTTCAGGATTTGCTATTAGTTATGGCTATTTCAGGCATCCAGTTACATTACTTTAGATTTTGTTATCAGTGAATGTAACAAAATTTAAAGAAATGTAACTGTAATTATAAATGGTAACCTTTTAATTAGATATTTCTAATATGAAAACTAATCTTGTAGTAATGTTCAAAATAACCACTCAGTCGGTTTAACAAATCACAAAGTTTATATTTACAATACAAATGTACAGAATAATACAAAATGGAGTTACAATTAATTATGCACAAACACTAATCCAAGCGACAACCGACTATATCTGTACAAGTTTGTCGGAAAACTCCTTACGATCTCCGCAAACAGACGTATAATTAGCAACACTTCCGAGTCAGGAACAAGTTCGAAATAAACCACTGGAGTTCACTTTCACCAGATTTCCGTAACGTCCAACGAGAGAGCTAGTTCGAACTTCGATAGAAACGATCCTGATCCGATCCTCTGTTCCCGCCGAAACTACTGCTTATATAGCGGCCAATGTTTGAATCCTCTGCCAATCAAATTCGAATTGAACCCCATCCCTCACCACCCAGTAGCCCCATTGTGGGTTTGGCCGAACCCATAATGGGCCTTCTAAAAGAGGCCCTCTTAGTGCCCACAGGGCGAAAAAAGTTTAAAAAAAATCAAATTTGAATGTTACCAAAACATCCGGCCAACAATCACTCTCTGCCAGCCAATCGTACGTCTATCGTCGATTTGAATCACAACGAATCTTTCCAACGGAAATTTTTAACTGCCTTTTCTAACGGTTTTTCTGTCAAGAAAGTTCGTTATATTAAAACAAGGCGGGAATCGCTTGCCTAGACGATTCTATACCCTACATCTCTACAGCCAAGGATCAAACTGAGCTTAGCTCAAGCCTGTTTGATCCAACAACAACATACAGCAATCTTACAAATGTCCTCTAGTGCGGACTGACCCTTAACTCCGATACAACCGGGAAAACTCACTCACACTTACGCACAGAAATGCTTGCGGAACCTGATACGACTCAATCAGTTCGATGTCCACGCGCATTTTTACTATGATCTTATGTGTATCTTGATGCTATTTCCCTAGTCCAATCCATGACAAGTATCCTTTAAAACTACTAGCCTGGCGTCCTACGCTAAGAGCAGGGAACATAGGGAAAAATCCCCGATTTGTTTGTGTTTCCGGCTGCGATTGTACACCTGACGCGTAGGCAGAGCCATCGCTACTTTTCTGACGCTCCCACTCGAGCCAAATTCTATTCTGACCGTACTAGTCTGTATTTGGCAGACTTATACTCTGTCACCTTGGCCTGACTGCTTTCCGCCGTTCTCTAACCTTCTCCGGCGGCCACCCTCGCATTCTTCCCTTTCCAGCGCGTCGATTTTGTTGACCCGGTATGCTTTCCTGACCAAAATCGTACCCCGACACCCAGTTCCTCAGCCCCTGTGAGCGTCATAATGCAAGCCGTCATAATGCAAATTGACACACTGCTTAGGTGCTCGTGCCAACTCTGGCAGCACCTTCGGATACCCGGCGCTGTTTCCTGACGGTATGAACCCCGGTGAATGCGACTCGTGACCTTATGGCCGCCTGATTGTTCTCCCTGCGGGGTCTCGTAAGCTAACCCCAACACCCTATCCTTTCTTTCCTGGAGTCTTGCAGTCTGATTAATTGGTTTGCTTATACCACTATCCTGACCTATGCTGTCTTTGGGGACCGGCACGTCTTTTTTGCTCCCGGCGGCTTCCGACGGTCAGGGGAGCGACCTATCTTGGACGTTGGTGTCCCGTGGACCCGACTCGTTTTCCTCACTGTTGCTAATTCTGATGTCCGCCGTCTCCGAAAGACGTTCCGGTTCCTTTCCCTTTTTCCTGGGTATCTCTATTTTGGTCCAACACCTTTTGGTGATTTTCCTCTGATATCGGTGCGTCCGAGGTCTGATTTAACATGCCTGCTACAACACGTGACACCAGCCCGACTCCCGTGATTTCGTGGGATCTTTCTTCCCTTTCTCTTGGGTATTTCCTTTCTGGTCACCCACCTTTCGATGTTCCTCTTCCGATACAGGTACACCCTGGGTCTGATTTAACATGCCCGCTACCACACGCGACACCTGCCATGATTCTTGAGATCCTGTTGGACTCTTCTTCCCCAATTATACCGGGATCGTTAGTTTATCAACCCGGTGACCAAAGGCTCCAACCAGTTGGCTTTTCTCCTTTGTTCCTGTCACTGCTTTAGGGACCCATGACTCCCTTAAACCCGACGCTTCTGTTCCCGAAACATCCTTAGCTGGGGGACCACTTCAATCGCCTACTATCTCAGTTCCCTTCAGCGACCTCCCGACTTCGAGTTGGATATTGTGAACTATCTCCTCTCGTCTTGCCGTGACTCCACTAGACTCTCTAATGTCCCGGTCTACCTGTGAGTTGCGCTTACCTTCTGCTATTAGCATGGGGACATTGGCCACCCTGACCCAAGAGGTTTCCATCCTCGATCCAACTACAGGCATGGGCCATTCTTCTCCCCGCATTGCCTCGACCCGATCCTTTGCTTTCCCTCTCCCTGGTGGGCAAGAGAGTTTGGATGCTCTCACTTCCACCACCACGCAGTCTGCTGCCTTGGGTCGCATGCGTTCAGCCTCGTCGTTTACCAGCCTATCAGGACGCCCTCTTTTCCTCCGGTCAGTTTCCCTTGGCCTATCCAATTACACCCACGGCTTGTTCCCTGACAAGCTTGCTTTATCTCCGAAGTCGCGGTTCCCCTCGACTTTAAGTTTTTCGGGTCGTGTTAGCTGTTCCTGCCACCTCGTATCGTCTAATTTTCCGGTGATCCCCAGCCATAACTTAAACCGTTCTAACTCTATCTCTGCCCTCCTCGTCTCAAACTCGATTTCCGCTCTTCTTGTCGCTTCTGCCTCTGCCTCAGCTTTGCTTGCCGCCTCGATTACCGCTCTTCTCTCCTTGCTCGCCGCCTTGATTTTTGCTCTTCTCTCCTTGCTTGCCGCCTCGATTTTCGCGAGCTCGAGCTCTATCTTAAGCGCGTTCAGATCGTTTTCTGACCTGCTTGTCCTACGCAACGTTCCCTGCTCGTCATCCTTCCAATCCCTAGCCTCTAGCTGCCACGATTTCGTGCGTCTAGGCATCTCTGTGTGCTAGCGAGAAACAAAGAATTTACCTGGGTCTAATTGCTGGTGATGCTCTGTATGTCTGCTCCTCTGTCGTAGCTCAGTTCTTCTGATTCTTTTGAGTGTAATCCAGGATAATTCGACGTAATCCAAAGTAATCCAAAGTATCCTGTCGACTGCGCCAGTAATGTTCAAAATAACCACTTAGTCGGTTTAACAAAACACAAAGTTTATATTTACAATACAAATGTACAAAATAATACAAAATAGAGTTACAATTAATCATGCACAAACACTTATCCAAGCGACAATCGACTATATTTGTACAAGTTCGTTGGAAAAATTCCTTACGATCTTTGCAAACAGACGTATAATTAGCAACACCTCCGAGTCAGGAACAAGTTTGAAATAAACCACTGGAGTTCACTTTCACCAGATTTCCGTAACGTCCAACGAGAGAGCTAGTTCGAACTTCGATAGAAACGATCCCGATCAAATCCTCTGTTCCCGCCGAAACTACTGCTTATATAGCGGCAGGTGTTTGAATCCTCTTCCAATCAAATTCGAATGTTTCCACAACGTTCGGCCAACGGTCACTCTCTGCCAGCCAATCGTCTGTCTATCGTCGATTTGAAACACAATGGATCTTTCCAACAGACATTTCTAACAACCGTTTCTAACAGTTTTTCTGTCAAGAAAGTTCGTTATAGTAAAACAGGGTCGAAATCGCTTGCCTAGGCGATTCCATACCCTACACTTGTTTAGATATTCAATGTTCAGTAATACCTACTACTGTAAAAAAGATACATGAAATGTTTAGTTCTTTCTCATACCTTAAATGTTATAGATTATTTACTGACCTAAAAATACTTTGTGACGATCCATAATAAATTATGAAAAGTTAAGTATAACCCCGTATATGTGAAAGTAATAACATTTTGATGAATACAGCAATTCATATTCATAAAAATGAGAATTTCATGAAGAACACGAGAATTTCATTTTACTTAAGATGTCTTCTAAATTTTGTTTTTTCTTTTTTTATGTTTCTTTATTAACCAGTTTTTTATGTAAACAATGTTTTATTTGTGTGACAAGTTGAATTTTATTATCCTTTATTTTGTTCTTTATTTTTTCATACAAGTTTTTATAATAGATAATAATGTGATTTACTAAGTCATGGTAACATTTTTGTGCGGTCAAATGAATTGTTACATAAACAAGTTTGTTGTTTCTTGCTTCTTTCCCTTCTCAAATAGAAATGTACCAAATTTTGTCTTCATTTAGGTAATTCTTCGAGCTACCGACAGCTCCAAATAACGATAGTTATTTCACAACAACCCGGTATTTACAGTAAATGTTTTATAAGTTACAGTAATTTTTGTAATTGGGCAGAAATTAAGGATTTGGCTTACTATCTTAGGGATTCGAGATCGAATTAAAGCAAATAAGTAAGAAACTTTTTCATACGCACTCACACATGGAAAAATTGCCATCAATTGTTATTTTTTTAATCTTTCATCGCACTCATTGAGAGTCTGGAAGAATCAATAATGGGCATTGTTAAAGTCACTATTCGTTCTGACAGGGGATAGAATTAAAATTGTAGACATCTAAAGTCTTTCATGAAGTTTTTGCTTTAACTCGATCTCGAATTCCTAAGATAGTAAGCTAAATCCTTAATTACCGCGGTTATTTCGCTGACAAATTATAAAAATTACTGTAACTTATAAAACATTTACTGTAAACACCGTGTTGTTGTGAAATAATTATCGTTATTTGAAACTGTAGGTAGCTCGAAGTAATTACCTAAATAAAGACAAAATTCGGTAAATTTCTATATGAAAAGGGGAAAAAGCATGGAACAACAAACATGTTTATGCAACAATTAATTTTCCCGCACAAAATTTCGCCATGACTTAGTAAGTCACATTATTATCTATTTCAAAAGTTATATGAAAAAATAGAAAACAAAATAAAGGATTATAAAATTCAATTTGTTACACAAATAAAACATTGTTTACGTGAAAAACTGGTTAATAAAGAAACATAAAAAAAGAAAAAACAAAATTTAGACGACATCTTAAAAAAACCAAATGTGGTTTATCTGATTCCATGTACTGTACCAGTAGCAACTAACTGTATACTATAACATAGTATACATTAAGTTGCTTACTGTATACTATTTAAATTAGAATTGAAATCAAACGAACTGAAAAATAATATTTCAGAAACTGTCTCTGTCTTGAGTAATTTGGTTATAGTTAATTCAGGCAGAGATGAGTCTCTATTAATCGCACTTCTTTGTAAAGTGTAGGTTTCGGTTTCGGTTGGCGGTGATGGAACATTTTCCTTCTAACATGTAAAATATTTAAAATATAGATATACAATCAGTGGCAGATTTAGCACTTTCAATTTTGAGGAACCTCTTTAAATAATTTTTCTACCCCTACACCATACAGTGTGCCTTCTACGCTCATACGGAACATTGAAAATTGACCAGTATAAAATGACAACAGCCTGGCTGTATTTAAAATGATACTGATGTTCAAATTGTATTAATTATAAAAATTGAACCTTAATAGTACAAGAATTGTTAAGTTTCGATAGGTAAAATCGTTAAAATTAAAAAAATCTAGTAGCTTAATCCATTGACCGCAAACCATGTCATAGCTGGTGTTATTCATTTGTCAATTTAATTTTGGGAATACTGCTAAATTGTCAATTTTTTTATTATGAAAAAATAATAAAAAAATAAAATAATTTTTATTTTTAATTTGAGAGCTAAATTTTAAGGGTTCCTTCCTTTCAGGCCTGTGCAGAAATCTACCACTGTATAGAATGTAGAGTAGATATAGATAAAAGTGTATAAAGCACAAAGTAACATTCTAGTTACAGTGTTTTTGTTTCAAACTAATCAAAAGTAGAAATAATCTCAAAAATTGAAACAGCGTTTTATACAATCAGAAATGGCGGATTTGTACAGTTTTACATAAAAGATATTGTAAAACTGTGTCCAGGGAATCGAAAAAAAACCGTAAAAATATACGCTGTCCGTTAAGACAACATATTTGATGAACCGGCACCCTGTCTTTTCCATTTTGTATTTTTACTCATACTTTATTATTTTATGAAAGTTTTCGTAATATTAATTAAATAGTCAAGATAAAATAAAACATAAGAATGCAGATGTGAATAACACTGTTGGGACTTGAACAGAACTGTCGATCATGTCCATCGAAACAAACATTTAAGGGAATCATGCTTCTGAATGTGATCCTTCACGACATATAGCGCCGAAATCCGTCTAAAGCCTTCATACAGGAGCTGTAGGCAGTCACGGTAAGCCTATCGCGTGTTTAACAGTATAGCACAGTAATCAAAGATTCTAACAATATTTATCGGTAAAAAATAAAGAAATCTCCTAAACAGTTGCAGATTTTTGCCTCCAACTGTGAAACCCAAGGACAGCTGTTCCAGTCGTCATCTTGTTGCCATCTATGTTATCTATGCGCACCGCGATCAATGTTAAGGTGCTAACAGCATCATTCACATCTGCAATTGTACCAAATATAATACCCGATTTCGAAATCTTCGAATAACCAACTTTCTCCGAAATCACTTCGATTTGATGCATCGTTTTCCTTGCTTTTATCAATTTTATTATCGATAACGACATCGTCTTCCTGTGGTTTGAAGCTACTCATTTTTAAGTGATTATTTCCTGTAGAAATTTTGTTTAATCAAAGAAAATTTTGAAATTTTAGTGTTAATTTTTTAGTTTTACTTAACAATAATGTACAAGTTTAAAACAATTTTACCTATAGAATAACCATTCGTATTTCGTAGTTGGAAATTCCCAAAAACTACTACACCAGCATCGGAAAGGATCTTTAAGGCATTCATTGTATCTCCTGATCCATAACCGTAATCAGATTGTGCTATTCTCTTAAACATCTGTGGAATTAGACAAACTGGTTAAAAGTTTAATCTATATATATAATCGAGACGAGTTGATAATAATAATAATAATCAGCGCAGAGGTTAGGAGTTGAAAGTTGAAATTTGGTACACAGTTAGGGTACGTTACAAGAACGTACACGAAGAAGAAATTTTTCGAAATTCCTCTACACGGGGGAGAGGGACAGGATTAAGACTTAACACTTCCATCGACAATGAAAGTGTTAAGTATCAACAGAAGTGTTAAGAAACAATGGAGAACAAGAGAAAGCGTCGTGCGAGATTTAAGGGCGCTGGAGGGGGAAAAAAAAGTAATATGTTAGAACATATTCGATTTTCAAATTTAAACAGATTAATTCAGTTTTTCTCGACTCTTCTTCTTTAGAACATTCGATAAAAATCGAACGATATAATCAGAAGACGTCGTGAAAATCGAACAATATTACAATATTCGACTTTTAAATTCGACCTTTTTTTAGAAATTAAATATTTAGTTTCTTGATAAAATTACTCTCTTTCTTCTGTGACTATAACGTAATAATCTTAATCTTCGCTATCGTTACTTTTTCCCGAGCAATGCTGAATTTATCTGCTAGTTAATACATAAATTATTTATCTATTAAATTACAAAGAACTTGATATTATAGTTCGAATGGTCTAGCAATAATGGTGGCAGCTTACCGCTCTGCGAGCGGAGATCAGATCCGTACGGTTTGAAGAAAACCGGGAAACTTCTTCCAGATACGTCAAACCTTAACTCTTGCTACCTCACCCTTTTGTGGAGCAGATCAAACACAGAAACGGATTGCTAGAAAGAACCAGGAAGAGAAAAGATTTTAATAGAATAGAATCCTACTTACTTTTTCTTTTGTAAATCTATGTTCGTCCCTAAGCGAATATAGAGCTTTATCAACTGCAAACAATCCTACTTTAGTCTTTGGTTGTCCTTTTAGTATAAATTTTCCTTCTCCGCCTGGCTCAAATTTTGAGAAATTGGAATTTATTATAACCTAACAATAGAGAAATTTCAACATCTTACCAATTAAATCAAATAATTAATGTTAAAATACAAATAAAATGTAGTCTTGTGGAATGATATTCCACAACACTATATTTTATTTCTTCATGTGTATCATTGATATAATGATACACAAATAAATATCATTTTGTATATTTATAAAAACTAATCATATATAATTATTAGTACGTTTGTATGATTTAGGTATAATTATACTAACTGGTTTCGGTCGCAAATGTCAAGTACAGTACATTAACCGATTGAACGATTATACTGGGTTCGCCGCATGAAGTTTTTTGGGTCTTCTTAACGTTTCTAATACTTCATTTGGGCAAGTTTATCATATAAAGTCTATCAGTAGACATCTTCATTTGGCACATTACCACATTTTATTTTCATAAAACTCAAGTAATTGGTTAGACAATAAGACAGCAGGCATGTTACTCTTTGCTAGTGAATTACCGGATATTTATCTGATTATTTTGAAAAATAATTTAGAAACATTCAGAATTTTATATATTCTACAAAAATAAACTTCAGAAAGTTTAATGTTACACAAGTGTTTTGTAACTAATTTAATAAAATAGTCATTGTTTGCCTTTAAAATGAATAACTAAAGATAGAACTTTTCAGAAAAATCAACTCAACAAAAGGATGACCTTTAAGACAAATTTTATCATTGGAAAACTTGCCTGTATGTAGACATTAGAAACGTGATGAAACCCAGAATTTTTCATGCAGCCACGCTTTTCGTCAGATGGAAACCCGTGAACAATTACTGTGATTCAGTTGTTTATATCTTTTCTGTCAGTATGTTTATTGCAGCCTTTACCATTTTGGAAAAACAAAAGAAAGAAACAAATGTATAAAACATAACTATTATACTTCATACTTTAATAAGACACACTTCAAAATAAAATAGAAGTCACTATTTTCCTTTTACTTTCCTAGCCATAACGTATGTAATATGGGAGAGAACTGCATTCGTGTGAAATTTGACTGTGGAAGAATTTTGCGAATTCGAAATTCTGAAGAAAATCTGAACCCAAAAATGAAAACAAAAAAAAAACTCCGTGTATCTGCATGCATGTGTTGGTATCTACAGTCAAACCTGTTTTTACGCGCTCTTTTTATGTGCGATTTTTATTTGTGCGATTTTTTTAATGGGAATTTTTAATCTGTGCGGTATAGTTGGCGACTAGTCTCGTGCGATTCGTCATGTCTCACGTTGACTTATTATAGCTTAATAAACTTATTATAGCATAAATGCACTTATTGTAGTAATATTATTGCATGAATATGCGAAAAATGAAATAATTTACTTTTTAAGTCAACAAAACACCACCTGGACAAAAATATGTAAAACAGACGATAGACAAGACGATGCAGTCAAGTGCTGACATCTGTTGTCAATAAATTCTATTTCATACGGTTTTGAGTTATTTTCTATGTGAGACTTTTTTTATGCGGTCCCTGTTGACCGCATAAAAAAATATTTTTAAATTGTGTTGCGAAAACTATTATATACAGCCATTCGTAAAGTTTCGTGAGATTTTTTTATGCGTTTTTTTTAATGCGGTTCCTATCCCCTGCATAAAAACAGGTTTGACTGTATTTCGTTTTATATCTCAAGATGTAATAATGATTAATTAATCAATAAAATTTGGAAAGATTACTTGTATACTGTCAAATTTTAGTAAGTAATGTTAGAGGGGTGGAAAGATAACATAAAAGATCTTGGGTAGAGTCGAACGTAATAAAAATTTAAATACTTAAAATAATTTGTGATATTTTTGGTAGCGCATACTATTTTCAAGACTAAACATTTTGTCCTTACCTTACTTTATTGTTAATAATACAAAAATAATTTTTAAATTAAAATTTTATAAGAGATTGTGCGTGATTCAACTTTATGTATTACAGTTAACAATATAAAAGTTATTTGATAATAAAATGTCATAACAGCTGGGAAAGCTACAAAACTCATTGCTGGATATTTTTCTACTACAGCAAAACGAATACATTTCGAAATGCTAACGTTTATTGCTATAGTAGGTTAAAAAAACAAATTAATTTTATTTTCGATAACACATTTATTTTTGTTCAGTTTATATTACTCACAAATATAAGACATTTTACCTCTGATTTTGGCTGACATTTTGCATTTACTTCTATTCTCATCGAATCAACAAATAGCTCTTTATCCACTAACATGAACGTCAGAACTCCTACAACTTGTGACATTTCAGCCGTAATGTAAAATCCATATTTTTTCGTAGATAATTTTCCTATGATTCCTGAGTGTAATTGTGTCATAAATTGAATTTTTCCACGAACCAAAACCTATTAATAAATATGAGATGAGATTTGTATGAATTATTATGAATTACAGTTGCAGTTTACATATGCATTGTAAAAAATTCAAAATTCAGAATAGTACAAGACAGTTAAGGTACCAGAGAACCACTCTGGGAGAATTGCGATCTAATCCGAGCATACAATTATCCAAGTATCATCTATAGATGTCAGTTCCAAATATGTCGGGTCCAGGTTTCTCTCTTTCCGAATTACCAGCATGTTTTTCTGCCTTACCTCATCAACTAAAAACTTCATCAGAAACGTTTAATAAAATTCAATTATTTATACTTACTATTAAAAATACTCTTCCAATTTGACCATCTGTATTAACATTAACGTTTAGAATGAAGTTTTTACCAATCTGTGTGGAAGATAAGAAATGTATTGCTAGAATTTTTCAAAAACTATTTTTATTTTAAAAAGTATTATACAATACTAAAGACGTTTTACGTACTGTTTGTTTCCACATTCCTTCGTCTCTCGATACCGCTATAAATTTTCTGGAATAAACTTGATATATTCGGCGTGTTTCAGTTGCTTGTTGTCCACTTTTATATCTGCTATCATTTGTTGTCACCTGATAAAGTTAAAAATATATAACATTTATAATGAAAGCAGTGCGCAAAGGTGATTCCAGTAGTTCTAGTGACAACACTTCTTGCACACTCTTCATTTATAAGATTTCATGTATTGTTATCTGTATTGAAATCTCTTTGTTGAAATTTTCTGAGGAACAGTTTTTCATTATGAGGTTCCACATACAAAAGTGTTCAGAAATTTGTATTTATAGAATTGTGTCAGGTTTCATTTCTTGACTAGTATATGATCCTTATTTCGAACCTAAAGAAAATCCACGCTGAACATGATAAAATTTTTGTAACAGCCCTTACGGTGCAGAAGAGTTAAAATTACAACATGTATTTTTTGATGAAGAATTTTAATCTCAGCAAATTAAATGCTAACTTTCGCAAAGAAAAATCATGTTTATTTATTTAAACATGATTTTCTTTTGTGAATATGTAACATTAAACGAAATTTAGGAAAGGCTTACCGTCACTTGCAGATATCTATCACTAGTTGATGAAGCGTACCGGTAAAAAACGTCACCATTTTTGTCAGTTTTTGCCTGTATATTGACATGTCTGTTATTAGCATTTGTTACTCTAACTGAAACTGGAATATTCGTCGCTGGTTTGCCATTTAAATACACGATATTAGCCTGAAATATGCAATTTCAAAACCGTTTTAACAAATATCTGTTAGATAATGGCTAAGCAAGTAGTTTTAATACCTTTTTTCCCTGTACTTACCAATATTTCATAAGCTATTCCTGGTATGTAGTGAGATTTCATATACTTAAGTGATAAAAGATATGGAGATGTAAAAACTTTAATACGTTCCTCTTTTGCATTTTCTCTTATTCCTGTTGCTTCATCAGTGACAGAAACATTAATTGATAATTTACTGTTCTGTGGAAAATCTTTAAGTTTTGATTGTTTCAAAAGCTCTGCAGTAGATAGTGAAATCTTTGCTTCTCCGTCTTTGACCTAAAAATATAAAGCTACATTACTATATTTTTAAAATTTTTATACTGTGCATAATTAATTTGATAATTAAGTATGTACACACATACTGTATGTCTACTACACTTTTTATTTTTTGGGCAATAACAAGCCATATTTTAGTCTATTTTTGTATTATTCAAGATTATAATGGAGCACCTGGTAAAAAATGCTTTAATAAAATATAATTATAATAAAAGCGTCAGATTTAAAGACAAGGACATAATATTTCAATACAGGAGAAATAATTTCTCCAATGTTCGTATTCCTTTGCCTTCCAGCGTATTAATTTTTAAATACAGTAGAGTCAATGTTTACTTATTACCATGTTTACATAACCAAAACTCAGGAAATATTATTTTTAAACACAAAAACGTATATTTGAGTTTAGACCAATTATACTTCGGATTATGAAAAAGAATAACTAAGGAAGAGAAGTAATTTTAATTATATGTTTTATCTACATTTTAAGATTACTTTTAATAGATAAAGTTACTCATTAGAGAACTAAAAATAACACAACAATTTACTCACTGTAACAGTTTTAATTCCTGCCTGAAGTATATTTTTATTCTGCATCACGATGTTTAATTTACACTCGGCATTTCCATTAACTTTTTTTCCATAAACATATCTGTCAATTAAACAAATCACAATAAAGTTTTCTCTAGTCTTACGTTTTATAAAGTTTTCAAAATTAATTCATTTTGTAATATTATATAAGGGCCAAGCCATAAATAATTTAAATTATTGCCGGATTGTTTATTTATTGATCTAGTTTTATACAAACAGGTATTCATACGAGGAGACTTAATTAAAAAACGAAAAAAAAATGCATTTTAAGATTTAAAATTATTAAAAATAATTTATATTTTTACACGTTATTGACTTTGTAACACTTACTCAGCATGTGCAATAACATCAATTTTTTCATCTTTAAACAAAATCGCATTTGGCACTCGAAGCTTCACAGCAAATGTTGGTAAAGCTAAAGTTGTAAAAAAAGTTCATAAAATGTAAATTTTTAAAAATTGAGAAAAAATGACCCAAAATTTAGTAAACCATTCTTACAGAATACTTTTAAAATGAAGCATACATTGAATTTAAAGCAGAATTTGTTAAATTTTGCAAATTTGTAAGGATTCCATTGAACTGATGTGTGATGGAAATTCAACAATTGAGCGATCTACCAAAGCAATGGCAAAAGAAAATTTTATAATGAAAACAAAACAATATTTACCTTTCAAACACGCGAATAAAATTTGGTAAACCATATAACAGTGACTCCCTAACCGCAACTAAATACCAATACTAAGTAGTTTTATTCGTACAGTGAATGGTTTGTTGGTAAGGTAGTATTTGTATAAGGTAAACTGACTTTTGGATCATTTTGTATAAACTAACTATTAATTTTTCTTACTGAATTCTTCTACATTAAATGACACGGACGTCTTTTCCTGAAACTATGTTTCATCTAATTAAATACAATTCCATACAGTTTATTATACTCGTTTATATGAAAATTGTTACCTGAATTCCATATGAGGCTTCTATTTTCCATTCTCCTAACAAGGGGAATGAAGGAAGGGTAAAATTTATTTTAGGAAATTGGCCAGATGATTGCTTCCATGGCTCTGTGAAAAGGTTATTTTTAACAATAATATTTTGAGGATTCTGAAAAACAAAACAAAAATACTTTACGATGAAAAAAATTCCAATTTAATACTGTTATTAGATATTAATTTACCTTATAAAAATGTTGTATTAATTAAACTTTTAGTTACGTGTCTACTTATTCAATATTGCACTGATCTTCGTCAGTTAAATTTTTTTTTTATTAATATTTACCAGATTAATAAATTTCTTAATCTGTAACAGACTTATTTCTAATTGTCGGAACGAAGTGACGACTAATACTTGACTTTATGCATTCCTTGTCAACCTTATAACTCTAGAATGAGCTGTCCGATCTTGATGAAATTTACCACGACGTTTCATCATCATTACGAGATGAACTGGTTAAAATTTTAACTCTCAAAAATGATCCATTTGTGTAGAACTGGAGATAAGGTTCAAAACGAAGATCGCGTTTTTCTTCAGTATGGTTCATTTTTGAGAGTTGAAATTTTAATCAGTTCATCCTTGAGTGATGATGAGTCGTCCTAGAAACCTTCATCAAGATCGGACAGCTCATTCTAGAGTTATAATGTTGACAAGAAATGCATGAAGTCAAGTATTAGTCGATTCCTGCACGCACGTGTAGAAGCGTCATCTATGGTCGGAAAATACGACAAGTATTAAAACGGTAATTTTGAAAGGTAAATGTTATCGCTTACTAGATACACAGCAACAAATATAAAAAATCTTTATAGAAGAATAAGTTTAAAAAAGGTTTTTTTTAAACGTGGAGCAGCAGCGATCAATATTGATGGCTTTACGATCCATTCTCTTTTTTGTCTTCCTATCGTTAGTACGAAATTTCGATATCTAAATGGAGAAGCTGCACAGTAATTCCAGATTGAGATGAAATCGCCCAAATTCATCGTCGTCGATGAAATGTCAATAATTGGTGCAAGAATGCTTTACATGATCGAGAGAAGATTGGGAGAGATAAACCCCGAGAAAGATAAGCCGTTTAATAAATTCTTTATCTTTATTTGGTGATTTTCGTCAGCTTCCTCCTGTTAAAGATACTTCTCTCTACTCGAGCGTTTTTTACAATGTAATTTCTGAACAAGGTCCCTACCTTGTTGGGACATTACATTCCCATTTGATTCTTTTGAGAAGTTCATTGAACTTAGTATTGTCATAGACAAAATAGCGCAGATAGTGCCTTTGCAGATGTCTTACAACATCTAGTTTCGAGTGATTTCTGTGATACAGATCTGATCATTCTGACACCAAGAAATCGAGCCTATTTATCCAGAGATGAACTTGATCAGTTCCTAACTGCAGTAGAGCTATATCCAACAAACGAGCAAGTTAAACAAAGCAACGAAGACTACTTGCAGTCAACTGGATGCCCTCTTGCTTATATAGCATCCGAAAACACTCCAGATATCGCCTTGCCTTTGTCCAAAAATGACTCAGCTCTCGGTCTCTCCAAGTATTTGAATCTCTCAGTCAATGCCAGAATCATGCTGAGGGTCAACTTATGGGTGCAGGGAGGTCTCGTCAATGGTTCACTGGGAACTATACGGTACATTATATATGCTCCCAATGCTCGCCCTCCAGCTCTTCCTCTGTTTATTTTAGTGGAATTCCATAGCTATCAGGGACCTTTCATCTATAGTAATCTGTTTCCAAGAATCTCCATAACACGATCTTCGAACGATGGCAGTATATTGCGATTTCGTAAACCAGAGATGGGGAACCTGTGGCCTTAAGGCCGCATGCGACCTTTTAGGCCAACAAGTGTGGTCTTCTGCTACCTCTAATGTAAATGTTTATATATACTTTTTAAGACCTACTATTTACTTATTACTTGTATAAAAAGTTCCTACTGAAGTAAAATTACTTAAAATGTAATTATTTTCAATTTTTATTCACCTGTCTTTCTTTTATTACATAACTTTCTAATTACTTAGCGGCCTAAGCCTAGGGATAAAACGACAAAAAAATTTTAATGCGGCCTCTATAAGGGACGATGAATTGTAATGTGGCCTTCATGAAAAAAAGGTTCCCACTCCTGTCGTAGACAGTTTCCCCTTACCTTAGCATTTTCGATGACTATACATAAATCACAGAAATTAACTCTTCAAAAATCAAAATAGATATAGGGGAAAAAAGACAGCTATCGGTCTTTCCTATGTTACATTGAGTCGAGTGAAAAAAATAACTGGCAGTATTTTTATAGAGTTACAATAAAGATCGCTACAAGTCAAGTCCAAGGCCCATATTGATAGACAGAATTTCGTGAGACGTTGGCATAGCAATTAATTAATGGCTTATTTTGACCTTATATTTGTACCATGAAATGATCCAATAGAAATCAAATATATTGTTGAGAACAAATAATTCTTTGTTTTTTTTTCCCCATAATCTAGAAAATAAAGGTGCGAGCAGTCTCGTTCCGACTGCACGCTGATACAGCGTTACTTAACTAGTTAGTAGTAAGATTTAATATAATTAAATGGTCAAAGGTAATTCTTGCATCATCTTTAGTTCATTTAGTTTGATTAGATACAACAACGCACAACCTGGGTGATCTGTTGAAGGAATGGCCTCCTTGGTAAAGTGGTTTTATTAAAAATTTGCATTTATTTAGGTATTATACACGGAAAAGAAATTTTAAAACTTTACATTAGCTCGTTGTACTGGACTCAACCTGCGACCAAAATTCAGTATTTACTAATTCTTATTTATTAGACTATTAATGGATATGTAGTTTTGCAAAACGTAGATGAGATCATTGAAAAATACGTAAATATTATGTTTATAACAGAACCAGATGAAACTCCAAACACCAGCACAAGCCTACAAGTAAAGGGCAGTTGTGAGGTGTGCTGTTTATTCAAATCAAAATGTGAACATTTTCATTTATTATTTAGTCACCAGTGGACAAGTAGATAAAATCACTGAATTGTAAACATGGATTCTTACATCACGAACGAACTAGAAAATTAGAGTTTTCTGAAGTATCTTCATCTATCTAACACTAAAATAAGGTCTAGCTTTTTACATAAAATCTTCTTTGGAATATTGCCCATATGCTACGATTACTACTTTCATTTTCCCGCTACAATTTATTTAATCTTATATGTGTACTAAGCTTTAAATTTTTTATTTATATTAATTTTTGAATATTACCTTTATCTGAATTCGAACTTTATAGTTTACGGGAAACAGCTTCTCGTTCAACGCAATAACTCGAATATGTACTATAAAAATATTAAATTCATTAAATTCAAATTCTGCTCTTCAATACATTAAGCTCGTAACTAGTTCACTTATAACATCGTACACACTCTACTTACATTTAAAAATATTATATATTTTAAGTATTACCTGTTTGTTTAGGGTTATAAATTGGCTTATTCGTTTGAAGAAAAACGTAGTCTTTACCGTAGTCAACAGCTACATTCTTAGTTGCTTTAAACATTCTTCCTATCTTTGCTTCTACAAAAACATAGAGATGTGGTCTACCAAAATTATCAACTTTTACGTACTTTAACAGTTCTTTAGAACGCAAGTTAATGTATACATAAACTGGAATGCCTGTAACGTAGACATTTTATCTTTTCATTTTTATGTTTGAAACATAGGATTTCATATCATACTATTATTTTTAAGAGAGAAAATTTAATTGATTTCCGTGTTTTAATTAGACTTGCGCTTCTAACTTTTAGCGCTTAATAGGCCGTTAGACTCTACAAAACTGAAAATTAATAGCTTGCATTTTCATAAAGACTTCTGCTCTTAGTGTCTTTTACCTGGCTTATTGTGGTTTAGTGCCGCAACAATGGGATGGCTGGATGTTGAGATATGGAAATCGACAAATTTGGAATAGACCATCCCCAAAATTTTCTGAGGTTTTTCGACCTGTTTTGGGTTTTACTCATTACTCATTTTATTTACTACGTGTTTTCTATTCCCTGCAGACCACTTATTCGGCGACGAGACGGTAAGACCTGCTCACTGGTCACTACATGGATAAATAGGAGGGTCTTAAAACATTCGAGTGGAGAGGTCGCGAGGAATAGGGTGTCCGGTCACCGAGTAATAACTGATATGAACCCCAGTTAAACAAAACTAATTTAACAAATTTTTATAAGAAAGAAAAATTAGTTAATAATCGAATGTTTTGATTAAGGTTGTAACCTAACTCCAAACATTGGTATGACTGTTGATTCAGAGGAATATTTGATAGGTTTGTTGTCTTATCATTAGACGAGCAGCCAGGAAGCTTCCGGTAAAGATCCGAGTTTTTCCTTTTGAATTATAATTAATTTAACAAACTAATTAGCTCTAATAAACCCTTCGGATCTTCACATTGGCATAAGAAAATATATATCCATTTAAGAGAATTACTTCACAGAATCAGTCAAACAAACTCTCAACATATTACATATTGTAAAAAGCATGAAATTTTTAAAAATATGTTCACGTAATTTTAAAATAATTTTAATATTTACAACTACTTTTAGTAAGAAAAATTTTAAATATTTTAGACACACCACTTCTTAAAGCAACACGTTGGGATGAAAAAACTTTTGTCATTCCAGGATAGTCCTTTATTGTAACGTCTATTACTTCATTGACAGGAACATTATAAGCTATTATGGACATCCTTTCATTTTTATCTAAAGATAAAGTTTTAGGTGCTGCAATAAAAATTCTTCTGAAAATATTAAAGTTAATATTATCAGAAATTTTATCCGAAGCATTTCAAATACCGTATTGCAAAAAGATTTTACAGTGTACATAACTTACCCTTGGTATTCTTTAATTTTAGCTGGTTTAACAGTTTCGGGCCTCCGCCCACATCCAAAAACAGATTGAATAATTATGAGTGAAAGCAGAATCCAGTTTCTAAAAGAATAAAAAACTTTTAAAGTTCTAAATGAAATATTTGTGCGAAATATAAATGTAGGTGATACAAACAGTAATACTTCAAACATAGTTTTAAATGTCTTTGAACATTGTACGTAATGATGACTAACGAAAAGTCAATAATTGATGCATCAAAGCCACTAGAAGTTTGCATAGTAGGAAATTGAGTCTTGGGCATGAAAGTTCCTCAGTTTCTAAGTAACTATCAATTATTAATTTCTTATGTATCTATCAAGAACTTACTGGTTTCAAGAATTTTTAAGTTGTTCGCTTGAATTTGATCAGGAGTCTCAGAGAGAGAGATTGGTCATTTAACTAAGAAGAGATTAGATAACAATTATTATATAACTATATTAAATAACAATAAGTAATATATTAAGGACGATATAATTAGAAAACATGCTTAAGTACAAGGGCTCTATCATTTATACAATTCAAATTCGAGCGTATTATGATATATACCAGACTATAAAGTCAAGAGTTTACACCCCACCAATGAAGTGGCTTAAGGTAACTTTTCTAGTTTTCCTTGTATGTGTAACATCTAAACAGAAGCCAGTTGTCTATCAAAAAGTACCCGATAAGCCAGTGGTTCTCAAAGTAAGTCAGGGGTTTCATAAAGCTACATTGAAAAGTAACATATAATCAAAACATAAGAAATCGGTACATATCATATCTTATAAAGTCAATGAATTCCCACTGAGAGCAAGTGTTGCCAGACTAGATTATTCAGAGTTGGCAACAGTGTTGATGACCGGCTTTGTCAGTTTGTTGCGCACCAACTCTCGTACAGCTTCCTGCACGAGACTTGTGCTGCTCTACTGTTACCACGAGCATTTCTTCTACTCAACAAATTATTTTTACTATTTTTAAAGCCCTGCAATGGATCGATGGTTAAAAAGAATTAGTAAAGCAAAAACATCCAAAGAAGATACAGAAATAGGTGAACTTGCAAAGGAACGATCTAAAATTACTAGTTCAAAAAACACGGAATGTTCCCTCTTGTTCTGAACGGCAGCCAGGCAAAAGAAATGCAAGTATGATTCTCAGTATTTGTCATATGGCTTTACTAGTACTGATGATGAAGAAGCCCCATACGCCATTTGTGTGCTTTGTCACACAAGATTAGCTAACAGTTCGTTGGAACCAGCAAAATTGCAAAGACACATGGAGACCAGGCATAGTGTTTATAAAAATAAGGATAAATCGTTTTTTGAAAGAATGCTTGAAAGTTTCAATAAAACTACAAATTTCATGGTAAACAAATGCAGAACAGACAATAAAAATGCAACTGAAGCGTCATATAAAGCATCTTACCGTATTTTTTCTACATGGAGAAGCACACACTATTGGTGAATCATTGATAGAACCTATATTGAAAGATGTAGTTTCATGTGTATTTGAAGAAAAGTGTGCTCGAAAGGTTGAATCTATATCTCTATCTAATGATACGATGTCGAGGCGTATTGTTGATATTTCTGATGACATTGAAACCGAACTTATTTCACGATTGTATGCATGTGATGCTTACGCGTTGCAAATAGATGATTGTACAGATGTGGCAGCAGTGGCAATTCTACTTGTGTTTGTTAGATATGATTTCAATAAAACAATTGAGGCAATTTGCTTTTCTGGAAAAGTTAAAAATTTCGTACCACAGGAAAAGATATATTTGATTGTATTGATGATTATATAAAAAATCATGGTATTAGTTTAGAGAAATGCATTTCAGTGTGCATTGATGGGACAAAGGCTATGATGGGAAAATTATTTGGTGCTGTAACCAGAAAAGAAAAATGTTGCAAAAAATTGCAGCAGTAATTACTGCATTCTTCACAGATATGCATTAGTGACAAAAAGGATTTCTGCTTCTTTAAAGGTAGTTTTGGACGAAGCCGAGCAAATTATCAATTTTAGTAAGACTCGGCCATTACAATCAAGTGTATTTAAAGCTTTATGCGAAGATATTGGTAGTCATGAAATGACACTTCTTTTACACACAGAAGTAAGATGGCTTTCAAGAGGAAATGTGCTGGTGAGAATAATTAAATTGATTTAAAAAAATTGCAGTTTTACTTTTTTGAACATAAATTTAATTTGTCTAAAAGATTAAGATAATAATGTATGGCGTGCAAAACTTATAACTTTAGCAGATGTTTCTTCAAAGTTGAATGAAACATGCCTATCTCTGCAAAGAAAGGAAACAAACATTTTTCGAACTCAAGATAATACGATATCTTTATCTCGTAAATTACAGTACTGGATTTCAGAAGCAGAGCATGGTAATTTTGACTGTTTTCCACTTTCTACAAGGATCTAAAATGGAACTGTACGCAAACACACTCAATAAAATTAAAGATTATCTCAACAGCTTATCCACATCTTTTACCGAGTATTTTCTTATCTTGGAAAAGAATACTATAGGGTACAAAATCGATTAACAGTATCAAAGAAACGAACAGGATTTCTGTCAGCGGATTATGAGAAATTAATAGAAATTACATCCGATACTCAGTTAAAGGCTAAATGAAAAAGTGCCGTTAGATGTACTCTGGGGAGTCTATTTGAAGAATATCCTGAAATATCTAAACAGGCCATAAAAATACTTTTGCCCTTTACGACAACATATTGCTGTGAATCAAGATTTTTGAGATATGCTAGCAGGAAAACAAAGTATCGAAGCAGACTGGATGCCGCCCCAGATATGAGAATCCAGTTATCAAGTATAAAACCAAATTTCCAGAAGATACTTATGTTAAAAAAACAGATGCATTCATCTCACTAAAAGTTGATATTCCAATTTACGGTAAGTGTGTTTCAAATAAACTATTTCTTCTATTATAATAAGTATTAATTTAAATAAGAGTTCCATTATATTACAAATAATGTAAAAGGGTAACATTGCAAAAAAGTTTGAGAATTACTGCCATAAGAATATTGCTTAATTGTTAAAATTTTATCATTAAATATATTTTTCAAAATGAAATATTATAAATAATAAAATCACTTACTTTAAATTGCCATTGGAGATGTTATGCAAAAGATTCATAGGCAGCGTCATGTCTTTCTGTGATAGAGTATCTCGTTTGTAATATATAGTAGTTACCTTTGGACAGTTCTTATATAAGTTACGCTTAACATGACGTCGCAATAAAAAAATGAGAGTTTATTCGTATAATGTCATAAGTACTCTAAAATAATTGCAGTTAAGATATAATTATTTTATCATTTATCGTGCTAAAGTGATAAACTGTATTAAACGCCCATTGTTTACAAGTATATAAAATCATTTTATCACTTATAAATATTTTACATTATATCATATAAATAAACACAATAATTAAGAATATTGATTATGTATTCTTGATTAACTATTTTGTGGGGAGATTGAACATTCACTGCTGCACCCGAGAGCCCACATTTAATCTAGATCGTGCATGTAGCCAGATCATTATCTAATTTAAGATTTTTCTGCGATTCTTTCTTAAATAAGTCTAACTCGACAGATGATATATCATAGATAAAAGTTCATAAGACCTTGATAACATTCTTGTTGACCTATTTATTTTATAAATATTATTTTATATCAAAACAACAGCCCTGGATTCTAACCAATTCGTTATACAAATATGAAAATAATATAAAAGACTAGCCATTGATTAAATATGGGGAGATATGTTCGAAGTTTGTGGACTGTCTATGATAATTTAAAAATAAATATAAAAATATGGCCAAAACGAATTTATCATTACAAAAATCTTCAGAAAGACTTTTGCAATGTTTATGCTAATATTTATTTTTTATTTGTGATTATTACGATGTTTCAAGTGATGATAATAAAAACTTTTTCACTAGATTCGAGCCGAAGACCATTTGTAGACTTTGATAAGTTCGTTTCAGTAATAGAAAAACAGGGCGTTAAAAGGACTTCTGACCACCTTGAAACATTTATGTTTATTACCATGGATCCAGATGCATATTTGATAAAAATGGCATGTAATGGCAGAAAAATAGTAATTATAAATATTTATCAGTGTGAAGTTCTTATTAATTCACTGGAAAATTCTCGTGGAAAAAGTTTTTACCAATTCGTATGCATCAATTCTTCTTTAACGCATGTAATCATTTCTGGTTCCTGGTTACGGAGAACGCAGCGCACTGCTCGAGATACTTCTCTGAATATCCTCTATAGAATCTGCGCCTAGACTATTTCTTAGCCAATTTCTCCAGAGCCTGAAAAAATTGGCCAGTAGCATGGATATTTCCCAGTTGACTCTTCCGGTGTAAGACATACTGGTGAAAAACAGACACGGTTCTTTCGTTGGAAGTAATATTTGGAAATGTTGAGTTTTTGACAAATTTCATGAAAATATATCCCATAAATTTTCTTACTCATCATTTAAAAATTTTTTTTCTTTGACTTGAAGGTTATTTTGGTGGATTGTCCAGTTCAAAATTCATCAACAATATTAACATCTTGTTTTGACAATACTTTCGTGTTACATTCAGTTGTTACCATAATTACTTCGTGAAAAATCCAACTTTTTGAAGATCTTAAATCTGGCTACGGCTATCGCTTTCGACTTTTGCCCTAAACAACAGAGCTCAAATCAAGAAACAATTTTTTATACACTGCTATACAGTGCTATACAGGCCAGCTATATGAAATAAGTAAATGCAAATTCGAAGAAAAACATGATATTTAGGACTATACTATACAATTAAAGTAAAAACACGTTTGCATGTAATAGCGACGATTTTTCGTACTTACAGTGCTTTCACGAATATTTTCCATTAAACTGACTTATTTAGCTATGATTCCATATTTTCACGCTACATGCTGTCCATCTCACAAAGAATATCAGTTAATAAAAATTATTACCGCTTATAACAAAGTCTCAAAAACATCTACTGCGGAAAATTATACGTAATGCCAAGCGTAATGCTTGTCATCATATACAATTTTTCTTGCTTGTCACACGCTGGCTAGCGACAGGCGTTGATCTAATCTGGTGTTATTTATGATGACCTGATGTCATCCAAAATGATGCATGACATGCTTGTCAGCTAGGCATAACGTATTATCATGCTCGGTCTACAAGTCGTGAGGACATTGAAAGCTTCTCTTTGTAAGACAGTCTGGGAACTACATTTTCGCAAATTTATTTCGTTGAATAGATGAAGTAGAAAGAAATATCATTTGCCGCCAACAAAAAAGTTCAAAGTGACATGGTCATCAGGAGAGTCACGACTACCATTTTCTGGGATCGATTGGGCATTATCTTCATCAACTTCTTTGAGCCAGTCACTGTTGGTCGGTATCGTGACAATTGTCACAATACCTGGATTAAATTTGTTCTGAGTCGAAACTCTCTTGAATATCGTCAGAGTGACAGGGTTTTTTATGGTGTGCAGGTGCTTCGATCCCTAATTCGTGGAATTACGCAAATTCAAGAAAACGTTATTCGCAGAAGCCACGGATAAGTGACAATATTGTAGTGATTTTTTTACACCTCGCTGTTCAATAACATTTTGGATTTTTGTTTAAACTGCTAAAATTCCTAACTAGACTGTGTTACGGCTAACGAATATTTTAGCCGGGCACAAGTTCAGGGTGGTCGACACTCGAGAGTCCGTACCCCAAGGTTCAAATCTATTGTGAGGTATACGTTCGTTCTTCTTGCTTCGCACTTGCCGATGTCCTAGCAACAAGTGAACAAGTAACAATGTGTGTGAACCTGCGATTCCTCTCGTACCGCGCAGGATTATTATCGCAACGATTTCCGTTGCCGCGGCTAGAGGTCTTCTGCCTTAGGGGCGTTTAGTCATAATCCCACGAACAATAGTACGCGCTACTGGCCACTCGAACAAGCACATGTACCAAGTGTCCGTTACAGACTGTGAAATTTCGTTACAATGTTTAAGTGTAACACCTCATCAGTGGATGAAATAAGACAGCACTTTGTTTGCATGAAATCTCAAAGACCACATATTTTAATTTAAAATCGCGAAAAAAAATTAAATCCGCATCCAAAAATACTTTTATATCTTCTATATCTGCATTTATCTAAAAATTTAAAATATTTGCGGGTTTAAAAATGAGGCTTTTTGTTTATTTTTTGTAATATGTACAGTTATAAAGACAATCACATTAAAGTTTAAGTCTGTAGAAATTATCTCAACTTACATCGATTGACGACTCGGTTTTGTTAAGTTTCACAGATAGGTATTATCTTTCAGGGTCAGAAAAGGAAAAGTTTTGTGTTTTGTTTCCCACAGAGATAAGAGCTCAGGCCCACTCCTCACTGTAAGCGTTATTAGCTGCAAAGTGTTTTATTACTCTATTTACAAAAAAACCTCTCCTATTAGTTAGAAGTGAATGAAATTATAACGTAATTGTTTACTGTACCGCAAAAAATATTATCTTTGACATTTAACAAATACTTTCTTAAAGAGTGATTTCCGTATTTATCTTTAATATTGTTTGCATTAAACATTTAATTCAATTATTTTTTTTAAATTAATTAAATTAAATACTATTTCTGTGATCTTCACTCACAGATTCCTAGACGGTGTGGTTATAGTCTTCTTCAGTCATTTCTCGAGCGTAGCACCAAAATTGGAAGAACATCCAACTTAATTTTAAGGAAGTCTAACTCGTATTATTGAAAGACACAGACAACATTGTTATGGATTGAAGATTTTGGCGTGTGAAAAAGGTATTTGCTGGTCAAGATGATCTCGTACGAAAGGGATTTCTTTTGTATACGACAGGGATCGGCAATCTATGGCACGTGTGCCAAAGAAAGGCACACAGACGATTTTCAGTGGCACTCTGAATAAAAATGTAGTAAAAATTATATTTTAATTATTAATTATACATTTATATAGAAGTCATATTTCAGCAAAGGTTGTGGTACATCAAAAACGAATCTCGTTTGTATATTTCTATTACAGTGCATGCATTTACGCTTTTCTGTCGACAACTATATGTTATGGAAGCACTTCACATCTAAGAATATAATTCAATTAACAACTCAACTTCAAAATTATACATTTTTGAAATCAGTTATAACCAGAGTAATTTTGATTACATATACAATAGACTTTGTAAAATCACGTCGGCACTCGGAATAACACGATAACTTAGGTTTCGGCACAACACTGCTGAAAGGTTGCCGATTCCTGGTATTCGAGATCTGTTGTTCAACTGAATAACAAGGGAACAACACTCTCTCACAATTTATAATTGTTTTATTCCTTTCTACAATTGTTTATTCTCTAATTAATTAGAGAATAAACAATTGTTGTAAAAAGGCACGCGACATACGACAACGTCCATTGTCCTTTACAGATCTCACATGCACCTTCTGCCATAGACAGATGTTTTGGCAAAAATCGTCTATGCGTTGCTGCATTAGAAAGCGACATATGACCGCATTCTAATGCAGCAACGCATAGACGATTTGTCTGGGAGCTGCCTTTAAGAAGAACTCTACAGAAAACTTCTTGCTATTTAGCTGTTAAACACCTTAAAGGAAATTTGAAAAACTCCATACAGCTATCCTGCCACAGACAGAATTGTTGAGTTAGAACCTTACTGACACCTAAACTGATTGCAAGAAATTCCCAGGTTTCTTCTGTGTGTAACATCTAAATCAAGGAAACGCCTCTTCGTAAGCATCTCCCTTTGGTTTACCGCCTTACCCTATCACACAAACTAGTATATAGCATCGTATACAATTTTCCATGTGTTTTTACTCATCTACAAACACATGATGGGGCTTACCAGTAATTAGAAAACGCGGAAAAACGATATCATTATCTTCAAAAGTCTATGAAACGTTTAAAAAACTTTATAAAATAGCACTTATTTTAAAAACAATATTGATCCTAAACATTTGAAAACAAAATTTGATAACGTCACGAAACGATTAATAAACTTCGGTTTTATTTTAATTGCAAATGACATAAAACAGATATCCAATTAAAATTTTAATTAAAAGTATTCATAAATTTTAACTCATTACTGATCCGTAACAGGTAATTACTACAATTCGTTTATTTATGTATTTATTCTAGTTTTCATTTTTAACAACCTCTTGATAGAAGTTAGAAACTTCCAGGTCTTTCAATAAGTCTCGTTTATTCATAATTTGAAGATTAGAGTTATTCGTAAGTATAAATATTATTTTGTATAAATATTTAATATTAACTGTTTTACAAATGTGTTTTGTTTGCTGAAAAGACAAAACATGGAACCGGCAACTCGGAGTGAGTTTTCGCGGAAACTAGCCTCTATTTAAGTCTTAGACAGGTGAAAAAGATCAAAATAATACCACATAGCTTAGACACGATCCCATGACTAGCGTTCACTGATGCTAAGTCCTATGTCTCCGGTGGGCTACATGTAACAGATTTAAGCTCGAACGACAATTAGTTAAAATATAGTACTATTTATCGAGTTCTATTTGTTAGTTTCTTTCATTCAGAAGGCCGCACTTTTGTTATTTATTTTAACACGTGCAGACAGTAATTCAGAAACGTATATTTTTAATTAAACGAATATATGTTAGCTCAGCGTATATAGTGAAATGTTTGTGAGAAAAAAAAAACAAACAACGAATCGATTCTATGTCAAGTTTTATTTTTCCGGCTGTTATATATAACACAGGGAAAGTATGGCAACCGGTCAAAAAATTACCTCCAAGATTTTTATATATTTGGATTTAGAACACCTTGAAATGTCGAGAGATAGAAAAAATGGGGGAATAATTTCTGTATGTATAAATGTCAGTGTTAGATAAGCAGGTGGCCAGGAGTTAATCTTTCCTGACCACTTATACTGCACAGGTTGTTACAACCCGATTTCGTTGTCGTTCGGATGGCTTAGGAGGGAAAAAGTGAGTGGGGAGGTTACGAACACGCGGACAGGTGTCTTTTTGGGAAAAGGTTCGACAGGTTAACAAACATAACATTTATTGATTAACTAAAGCTAATATACAAATTTCGGTTACAACTCTATCTGACTAACTCTTATTCGATTAAATGTGTTTAAATGCGATTAAATGCTACTTTTGGGAGAAAGTTCACAAAGTTGTAACGAATACTTTTATGTCTGAGATTGGAAGGTATAACTGGAGTATGGCGGTCGTACGTCTTCTCCGATGGGATTCCGTTCCTGGACATGGAGATCGACGACACAAGTACAGAAATAACTTCCTCGGGTTGATCCGCGCTAAGTTTCCGGTAGCGTGAGCTTTTATAGCACTAGAGTGGGAAAGTGGTCTGTTGTTGACAATGACTTGCAGTTCTTGGCAGCTAAGTGTCAACTTTCCCACCTAACTGTTGATAGTTGAAAGAGAGCCTTGCTCCAATACAGGGCATGTGTACAACAATTTCGAACGGAAAAAAAAAATTTCCTTTCATTTACAAAATTGCCGCTTAACTCCGCGATCTCACACCATTTTTCACTTTGTTTAAAATTATATTTGGAGTATACAGTAATTTTAATCTTTGGATTCCCTCTCTCTCTTTGTCAATTTTTGACTGACATGGGCTGACAAAAATTTTCCTGTTGACATTGTCTCAATCTAAAAAAAATACACAGAAACGTTTCCCGATGAAGATCTGCGTGGGAAGAGTTTCAACGTGGTCACGTGACATGTGCAATCAGCACTTGTGATGTATAACATTAAGACAATGTAAAATAGGTAAATAGTTCAATATAATAATTATTGAAATTATATTTGTTAGT
>NW_027122617.1:0-15314 GCF_030686945.1 Centruroides vittatus | reverse complement strand
GCCAATAACAGTTCGTCTGGTAGTCACGTAAGAAAATACAACCACGTGGTGTTTTAATGGCGGGAAGTTCGACGCGATTAACCGAGTTAACAAATATCAGAATAAAGAGGAAAGGATAATAAATTTAACACAAATTCCACACAAATAATCATATATAATTTAATTCAAAGAACAAAACAACCGAATCTTACTTGAAATAGTATTCGTTATCGAGAGATTTTAATCGAGGAAAAAGCCTATTTTGTACACAAGTTCTTTCTGGATCCAAGAAAATATCTAATCCAAAATCTTCGTTCGAATCTTCGACAAAATCTTCTAGCTAAACAGGGCCGTTCCTAGGGTATCTGCCGCTCGGGTGCGAGAATAATTTTGCCGCCCCTTCCCCCAAAGTTGTTAAAAATTTACAAATAAAACAGATAAAGTAAATTTAAGTTAAAAAAAATTGTACAAATATACACAGTTTATTTAATAGAATATAATGTTACAACTTATTTGTAATGTAATAAAGAAATAAATACATAATTCATACATACAGGCAAGGATGCTAACATATCTACTATTTCTACTAATAAGTTATACAGTAAAGTTTGATTTTCTAGCTTTTTTTAATGCAAATGTCTTAACAATGTTAGACACATCTATATTTTCTGACAGCTCTTTTTCAATACTAATAATGGATAAGTCTGAAAGCCTTTCTTGCCCCATTGTGGATCGTAGATAATTTTTTATTATTTTAAGTTTGGAAAAGCTTCTTTCCCCACTAGCTACTGTGAGAGGTAATGTTAAGAAAATTCGTATAGAAATTATTAAATTTGGAAATAGATAGATGAGATTATTTGTGAATAGGTAGTTAATAACATTCAATGCGTTCATTTCAGAGGAAATATAGGGTGCAACATTGTCAATTTCATCATATAAATCTTGAGTTAAAATATCTTTTTGATTTTTACATGGATCACATAAACTATTCTCTAGAGCTTTACATTTTGCAAATCTAATTGATTTATCCATTTGAAGGAAATTATATAGGTTGTTAAGAAAATTAAACAATGTATCATGCTGCTTTATTTGCTCGAACCTTTCTTCCAATTTTGATAATGCGGTGTCCAATATTACAAAGTAAAAATTAATTTTGAATTGGTCAGCCGGGTCTTCACACTCGTAATCAAATAATCGCTTTTTTGTTCGGGGTCTCACAATATTAATCGGAGGAAACGAAGGGTCACAGTCGATATCATCGGCAATTTTTTTGGCCTCTTCTAAAATATCATTAAAACCTTTATTTGATCTAATATTAGATAAATAAGTTTTCGTCTGCTCCAAGATTAAAACGATATTAGGTAGTGTAGAATCTGACTCCTGCATCACTTTACTTGCAATATTAATTTTTGTTAACACAATATTCCATGTAATAATAGAACAAATAAATTTAAACGACTTGATTTTTAAGAGTAATGAATTTGCCATATTTCTGGTTTCAGGGTCTCTGCTATTATCAGAATAAAGTGCAAATAAAGCGTCATATATTTTTGCCAAATTGTATCTAAGAACTTTCAAAGCATCTATTCTACTTTCCCATCTAGTACTAGAAAAAGGTTTTAATGATAAAGTTGGGATTTCATCTTTTAAAACTTGCCAACGTTTAGTCGATGCAGAAAAGAAAACGTAAAGTTCCTGCACAATAGCAAAGAAATTTGTAATTTCTAAAGACGCTTTTGCAGCGTCATTAACAACTAAATTTAAGCTATGGGCCGCACAAGGCACGTAAAAAGCTCTAGGGTTTAATTCAAGAATTTTTTTTTGTAAACCATTATTGCGACCCTTCATATTCGCACCATTATCGTAACCCTGCCCCCTTAAATCTCCTAAACAAATGTTGTGAGTCTCCAAAAAATCCAATAAAACATTGGTTAAGCCTTGTCCTGTCGAATCTGATATTGAAATGAATCCCAAAAAATGCTCCCTAATTTCTATTTGCTTTGATTTATTATTTAATAAAAACAAACCTTACTACAACAGTAAGTTGGTCTTTGTGACTTACATCAGGAGTCGAATCTAAAATAATAGAAAAATATTTACTAGCTTTTAACATAGATATAATTTCATGTCTTATTTTCTCTCCCAGAAGGGAAATTAGTTCGTTTTGAATATGAACACCTAAATAATGAGGCATATTTGATGGAGTTTTTCTAATCCTGTTAATATGATCGGATATCGTATCATTAAAGTTTGCAATTGTTTCAATTAATTTTAAAAAGTTTCCATTTTGTTGCTCATATATCTTGTTATTTTCACCCCTAAAACTCAAATTTTGACCGGCTAAAAATTTAACAACATAAATTATAATTTTTAAAACAGAAACCCATCTATCTTTTTCCATGTTTATTAATTTCTCATTTAGTGAATCAGTTGTCGTTTTAGAAGAAATTGATTGTTTTAGATCAATCCAAGATTTTGTATTACAAATGTGACCTTTTGATTTTTCATGTCGTTCTATAACCTGACTTAAATGTCTCCAATCATTATAACCCTCAACTAAACCACTAGAAAAAGTTTTAAATATTTTGCAAAGAAAACAATATACACAGTCTTTTGATTTAGAATACACCAGCCAAACTCTTGGAATTATTTCCCCATTACACAGTTTTTTTTATAATAAATAGACGAGAAACCTCTATTGTATTTATTTATTTATTTTTATTTATTTATTTATTTTTTTAACTTCCCTTAACCCTCTGGCACTCAGGGATCAATACACCCCGCACCGCATTGCACAACGGGGATATATGAAACTTTAATCCTTTACATCAAGAACACAAAGTAACAGTAAACAATAAAGTAAAATAAATAAACAAACTACTGGGCAGCTCACCCAGGAAAGAGATAATTACATTCGAGCGTTCTTGCTCTTGTAAATTTTTCTGAAGAACTCCGTTAACGCCTTAAAGCAGTGCTCATTTCTTATGAGCTGATAGAAGCCACAAGGCCAGGTCAACTCCTCCTCGAGGGCAATGAGTTCCAGTCTTTTCCTGTTATACTGCCAGTGTACACATTCGAAGATAAGATGATGTATGTCCTCATTTGCTTGACCACACATACAGTCAGTTTGTTCACTAAGGTTAAACCGCCTTTTGAATACCCCCAGGCCATCATGCCCAGATAGGTAAATCATATCAGCTTCTGTCAGTTGGGTAGGCCCTAAATCTATCAGAGTTAATTTAATTTTATCCAATAAAACACCAGGCCAATAGTTAGGATCCTCATGAACATGAAGATTTTCATTTTCAAAACTTACTTCTTCAGGACTTTGTTCTTTTAATAAAACACCTGCTTCCATTGTAGTTTTGGTATTCGACGAGTCCTCCTTTTTTCCCCCGCTACTGACCACTATGAATTCGGTCTCCGTCACATTTACATCTCGAGCTTGGGAACTTGATGGTGCCTCCTGTGATGTTGTTGAGATTAAAAACGTTTCGAGTGAACCACTAGCCTTTTTAACTAATTCTTCCTTTTCACGCTTTCTTTTTCTGTACTGTGCGCCAGAAAGCCTTTTTCGATTATCAGACATCTACCAAAAAAAAAAAAAAAAAATGAATCCAAGTTATGATTCGTCGAAAAAATTTTGTTTTCGAAGATTTAAAGAAGCATAAATTAATTAAGCTTTGTTTTTCGAAAAATACCAACTTTTGAAAGGAAACTTTACAAAATTTTTTATTTTGTCTGAAAATTTCAACATTTTTAATCAAAACAAAAAAATATTAAGATTATGCTAATCTTTAATTAAACTATATTTTACTAATAAAAAAAAGAAAAATGTTTTACTATTGTTATTATGTTGGTATTATTATTTAAGTTATAAATTTTTTACACAATATAAATTTAATTTAACAAAATATTATTTAAATTTTATTTAACCGCGCAAAAGCAAAATATAATCAAATTAATGTATGTACTCACCTTTAATTTTTACTGTCTCTCTAACCACGATATCAAACAAAAACTTTTTAAGCTGTTGCGATTTACACGATTACACGTTTAAAATTAAAATAAAAGAAATTATCCCGGTGCGTGCATTTCTATGCTTTGACCACAGATGAGTATTTTCCTGTAAAATCTTCCTCGCGACCGACGTGAAAAATAGCTTAAGACGAGTTAAAACAAGAAACTGTTATACTTGCCACTTGTTGTGGCCTGAATAAGTTGTGTATATAAAATTTGAATTTGAAATATAATTAATAATATTTAGAATAGTACATACATTCAAATAATATTAGAATAGTAGTATTTTAATGATAATATTTAGAATAATATTTATGTATTATATTAATTTAATGATAAATTAATTTTTCCCTTTTTTTTAAGGCGGCTCGCGCCGCCCCCTAGGCTTGCCGCCCGGGTGCCCCGCACCCTCTGCACCCCCGGGTCGGAACGGCCCTGTAGCTAAATAAAGCAAGCGCCGTACAAAACAAAATTTGTAAACACGTCGATAGCGGCAGTGTCAGTATCGTTCGCCATCTTGAATACTGAACGCATGCGCCGAAATGTAAGCGGATTGCAGCTTGTGTGATTGTGCTGCAGCGCGGCGAAGACGCGTTTGCGACACCGCTTTTCGCTGCCGCGCCGCATGTGTGCAACCTCCTTAACGATGCTGTTCTCTCCGAGCAGGAGGTTTTTCTTTCTCACTATTTCACAGACATTTCGTCATCTCCAGATGGTATTCCTTGTTTACTGTATAATCATCTGAAAAAAATTCTTGTAGAATGGCACCATCAGGATGAAACAAAACATGAGCAAAATTCGACCGGAATTGTGGCGCCTTTTTTGAGTGGCGGTAAAGATTTTCCCATCCATTGTGATGACTAAGGTTTTGTTTTTACGTCGTACCCAAAGACCCACGTCTCATCCTCCGTGATAATGTCTTTCATGAAAGTATTTACAGATCCAGTCCGTCCCAAAACTCTTAACTAATTTGCATTCATTAAAAGAAAATTGCAAAACGCAATTAACCCATGTTTACACAAATGAATGTAACGTAACAAAAGATGAAGATAGAACAAACTCTTTTCGAGAGATAGTACAAACAACATACTGTTATGGGGATCCAGAATCGAATCTCAACTGGCCGGAAAACCCCAACAATTTTTCGGTTGGTGGTCTGTCTGGGTATGTCGCACCCCTTCCGGCATCATCTTGGCCACTTTACTGTGGACTTGGCCGAACCAATAATGGGCTCTCTAAAAGAGGGCCTCTATTTGCCCACAGGGCAGGAAAGAGTTTTAAAAAAGTTATTAGTGATTGTCAAATATGTTTGCGTGAGATCGGTATGACCGTGGGACTGTAGTATGGGCAGGCTAATTTAATGTGTAAAAACTGCAAAGTTAATAAATTAACCTTTAATTTAAACTTTTCTTTAGCCTTATTTTGAATTTATTATTATTATTTGTTGTATTCATCGTTAGCAATATTATAAGATCGAAACAAATCGTAATTTAATCGAACAAAATACAAATTTTATTTTTATTGAAACCTTAACCATTCTTCCATCTCCTTATTAGCTTCATCCTTCTCACTAGCAGATAGCTGTCTTGGACGTTAACAAACTGGAACATGATTTTTTAAAGATAATGCTCATTTTGATCTGTTTCTTGTTCTCTGACCGCTTTATAGTTTTTTTTTTTTTAGATCTAGAAGATCTCGTCTATATCTTGCATCATTGATATGATCAATATTGTATACGTCTGAAATCTTTTGCTTTCATAATTTTCTCAACACAACCTTCTTTTAAACTGATATGGACTTGTTTCAGAAAGTCTGCTCCCAACGATAACTGATAAGCAAGGAATGAACTAGGAACCACATGTATGGGGATTGAAAATTGGTCTCTGTCAACACTTATTACAGTCCAAATCTTCTCAGTGTAAAACTCTTTCGCTCACTCACTCCATGAAGCTCTAATGAATCTTATAATCGAGATGGGTGGAATAATAATAATAAGCGCAGAGCCCAAACAGTTAGGAGCTGAAAGTTGAAATTTGGTACACAGTTAGGGTACGGGTACGTCATGAGAATGTACACTAAGAAGGGATTTTTGGAAAATTCCTCGCGGGGGAGTGGAAAAAGTTTAAAGATTACCCCGAAGAACTCGGCTTCAACTGTACTATTGTAAATACTAATTTTTTTTTTGTTTGCATTTCTGCGGGAAATCGAACATATTTTTAGACCCTTCTAATAATTCTCAACGATATTTAGTGCTCCATCGTATTCGAAGTTGACACGGGGAGCGCATCGGCATATGTTCGCTTTATTCGAACTCTTCGTCTTAATGTTCAATTTTATGTTCGAATTCATATTTACGAATGACTATGGAAGATCCAGCTTATTTTTGAAATTAAGTAAACCTGAAGAAATAGAATTATTTTTTTCTTTTTACATTTATTAATTGTTTTTATTGTTTTATCGTTTTATTGTTTGTATTGTTTTATCAGTATATTAGTATATCAAGTTTATACGATATATTTAATAATCATTTAAAGAAAAATTAAAAGTATGTTAAGGAAAAATTCAAATATTTATCCACAAGATTAAACTTTCACTTTGATAATAGTCAGGTAAGAATTTTATTTTATAGTTATGGTATTACTATCAGGACGTGGTGGAATGGCCTTGCTGTTTGTGCAAAATAATAAAATAAATTCGTACGATACGATAGTCACGATTATTTTTTCAAAAACGGAAAATTTTCGTTATTCATCAGAAAATTCAACCCAGACCGACACGCAACGAACAGAAATTTCGACGTTGGATAGATTAATTTCACCGAAAATGGCCCGTGGATGACCTCGTGGCCGAGGCGGCGAAGTTTCAAAGATCGCCCTCAAAACCAGCGATACCAAAGATGATTGGAGAATGAGAAGAGAACGAGACCCGCCGAGAGCGTCAAAGTGATCCAGCTTAGCAGTGAGTATCCGAGACATAGTATTGTCCCAAATATGGCTTTGCCGTTTTACTTGTTTTTATTTGTTATAGTGGATGACTGAATATTTTTCGAAATGTCATTTGGAATTTTTGTAATAAATCTTTCAGAAATTATAATTTATTTTTAAATAAATGTGAAATCTTTCTACGGTAACAAAAATTGTTAACAATGGACAAAATATTGTTTTATGTAACAATGTATTTGCGATTATTGCAAACAAAACTATTGTTAATTCAGGAGATTCTCGACAAAGTAAAAAAGACGTTTTAAAAATATTCTATTAATTTGTTCTATATTTATCCAGTATTTCTACAGATATTTCTTTGTAATTCTTAATATAATGATTAAATCGAACATACTCTAATGCAAATTATAATTTATATTCGATAGAATGTCAAAGAAATGCAGTAAAAATAGATTCTGCAAAATAAGTTTGATTTGTTTGATCCAAAATCTGGAAATTTTTAACTTCAACTGACATATATTTTCATTTGGCTCTTACCGACCTTAGGGTTCTAAGAAGGCCTTTTTAACCACGCCTATCAGGACTCCGACGAGATGGTGAGGGGCCCGACATATTCGAGACAGGCCAACTCTTTCCAAAATTTCTTCGAGTGTTTGCCCAGTTTCGATTTCGAGTTCGTCAAAGCTGTAGGCAGCTCACTGACACACTTTAACTACCTATCGGTGGGATACCGCATTTCTTGTAATATTTCATAAAATAATTATTTTAAAAGTTCAAATTTTTAAGATCAATAAAATAAATTAAACTCATCTTAAAAGTTGATTTAAACTTTCGTACTATTTGATTAGATTAATGGAATGCAACAGATGGGCATCTCCGAAGCGTGGGTACCTCCAAAGAGTGTTTTCTATGAGAAACTGGCCTCTATTTATGTGTCAGACACGCCAAGAAAATCCAAAAAATTCCACGTGTTTAGGTCAGGAGTGAACGAACCCACGTCCGACTACAAGTGTTCAATAGTCAGCAGTCATTGGTTTTATCAGCTTGGCCATTAGTGAGCAACTTTTTATTAACTAAGAGTATTGGAGTATTCGAGTCTTATTTTAATTTTGTCGATAAGTTTTCACTTATTATTAGAAAACTTATATTTCAATTTCAATCTGATAAAAGTTTCTATAAATGATTGCAGCAATTTTAAATTTTTATGTCAAATTTCTAATTTTTAATTTGATCTCTGGCGTGTTGAATTGACATAGATTTGAACGGGCTGTAAATACTGTTCTTAAATTTTGTAATACGAATGACGTACCTACACATCAGGGTTCTGGAGTTTCGGTGTTTTAGTCAGAGTCGGAGTCGTCAAAAATTCCCCCGATTCCGACTCCTTTTTATTTTTCCAACTTGTTATGTATATAAAAAACGAAGAAGTATTTGAATCGTGTCATATTCGACCCTCTGACTTTTTTGCAAATCTATACGTTTGGAGGTCTCTCGAACCCCAAAAATGTCAAAAAACGGAAAAATTCGCACGTGCATGCGCGTATTTTGGCGTCTAATTTGTTTAATTTTTTTATTCTATTCTGAAATATTAAACAATAACTTAGAATAAGTAAAGTTTAAGTAACAGAATTTGGCACAGTAGCGTGTGTATAAAGGGCGTTAATGCTATTAAATTTTGGTTCTTAATTAAAGCTCGACAGAGTAGAGACATAGAAGGGGTCATGTGTGATATCTCCATTGTGATCGGACTTAATGAATATTTTACTGGTTATTAGCATTCGCATTCTTGTAATATAATCGAGATGGGTTAATAATAATAATAATAATAAGGTCAGAGTTCAAACGGTTAGAAGTTGAAAGTTTAAATTTGGTACACAGTTAGGATACGTTATTAATTTTCCTGTATAAAACATGAAGAAATGTTTGAATTTCAAATAAGGCAATGGTTTGAAATTCATTGAAAGTATTTCGTAAGTTCAGAATATAATTTAACAGTCGCTTCATTTAAACAGAATATTTTATTATGATATTAATATTACTGGAGCGTTATCCTGTAAACAAAAAAAACTAATTGCCTGGAGTCTCCAGCAACAAGGAACCTTAAACTAATCTCTTCCAACAAATATTTCTACCAAAAAATTACTCCAAAAAAATATGTGAAATCAACACTATACTTGGTCCCCCGAATTCAAATTTGCATGGAACCCTTGAAGCTATAACGCGCTATTGAGAAACATTACATTTTTGTTAGACGTCTGAGTATTGAGTTACAGTTTGTCATAGATATTTTCATTAAAGACTCTACCAAATGCTCAATTATAAGTATTAATCTCAAGTAAAATTATTATTCATTACTTTCATACAAAGCAGAACACGTTAAATACAAATAATTTCGATTAGCAAATGTTTAAAATCATTTTTATATAATGTTCACTATTATGATACATTCAGAAAGAAGAACACCTAACAAAAAATAATATAAAGTAGTTAATAATATTAAAAATGGTAAAAGCATGTAACACGATATCATTTATCTGTATAGGCCTATATTCATGTGGAGAAAGACAATATATTTTACAGATAAATGCTGAGGTCTTCAACCTACTTAAAAGCTCCATTGGAGAGATGAAGATAATTGCAAAACTACGAAATGAAAAAAAAAAAAACAAAACATTAATTACAAATGTAAGACTTTTCTTTTTCGAAGACATAAAAAAATTTTTAACTAAAAATAACTATTTTATTGTATTTATAATAAATTTTAATTAATATTGGATTCTTATATTTTCTAAACAAAAAATAAATTTAAAAAACTTCTTTAGAACTTGGATGAAAAGTCTTTTCTAGATGCTCTTTAATCAGAATACAATAAAAACCATTTTTTTTGGATAAGAAATACTTTCACTTAAACTAGATACAATCTTTCATTAGGTATTAATATAATCATAATAAACAGTTTTAATATGTACACTAACTAAGGTGATTTGTGATCACACAAATATTCCACTTACAATTGTAATTCATAGGTAAACAACAAAAAAACTACACTCTAAAAATACGCTTATTATATCAAGTTAATAGGATATATTTAATAATCACTTTAAAAAAATTTAAAAGTTTGTTAAGGAAAAATTCAAATATTCATCCACAAGATTAAACTTTCACTTTGATAATAGTCAGGTAAGAGCGTTATTTTCAGGTTACGGTGTTACTATCAGGACGTAATGGGATGGCGAATAGCCTCGCTGTTTCTATAAAATGCCACAAGAGTCCTACGACGGTAACACAACGTGGCGAGATCATGCCGCCACTAAAATAAGCATGAAACCCATCAAACGTGCGCAAACTCAGGTAAGAGCGTTATTTTCAGGTTACGGTGTTACTATCAGGACGTGGTGGGATGGCGAATGGCCTCGCTGTTTCTATAAAATGCCACAAGAGTCCTACGACGGTAACACAACGTGGCGAGATCATGCCGCCACTAAAATAAGCATGAAACCCATCGGACGTGCGCAAACTCAGGTAAGAGCGTTATTTTCAGGTTACGGTGTTACTATCAGGACGTGGTGGGATGGCGAATGGCCTCGCTGTTTCTATAAAATGCCACAAGAGTCCTACGACGGTAACACAACGTGGCGAGATCATGCCGCCACTAAAATAAGCATGAAACCCATCGGACGTGCGCAAACTCAGGTAAGAGCGTTATTTTCAGGTTACGGTGTTACTATCAAGACGTGGTGGAATGGCGAATGGCCTCGCTGTTTCTATAAAATGCCACAAGAGTCCTACGACGGTAACACAACGTGGCGAGATCATGCCGCCACTGTAATAAGCATGAAACCCATCGGACGTGCGCAAACTCAGGTAAGAGCGTTATTTTAAAATTACAGTGTTACTATCAAGACGTGGTGAAATGGCGAATGGCCTCGCTGTTTCTATAAAATGCCACAAGAGTCCTACGACGGTAACACAACGTGGCGAGATCATGCCGCCACTGTAATAAGCATGAAACCCATCGGACGTGCGCAAACTCAGGTAAGAGCGTTATTTTCAGGTTACGGTGTTACTATCAAGACGTGGTGAAATGGCGAATGGCCTCGCTGTTTCTATAAAATGCCACAAGAGTCCTACGACGGTAACACAACGTGGCGAGATCATGCCGCCACTGTAATAAGCATGAAACCCATCGGACGTGCGCAAACTCAGGTAAGAGCGTTATTTTCAAATTACGGTGTTACTATCAAGACGTGGTGAAATGGCGAATGGCCTCGCTGTTTCTATAAAATGCCACAAGAGTCCTACGACGGTAACACAACGTGGCGAGATCATGCCGCCACTAAAATAAGCATGAAACCCATCGAATGTGCGCAAACTCAGGTAAGAGTGTTATTTTCAGGTTACGGTGTTACTATCAGGACGTGGTGGGATGGCGAATGGCCTCGCTGTTTCTATAAAATGCCACAAGAGTCCTACGACGGTAACACAACGTGGCGAGATCATGCCGCCACTAAAATAAGCATGAAACCCATCAGACGTGTCGCATACTCAGGTAAGAGCGTTATTTTCAGGTTACGGTGTTACTATCAGGACGTGGTGGGATGGCGAATGGCCTCGCTGTTTCTATAAAATGCGACAAGAGTCCTACGACGGTAACACAACGTGGCGAGATCATGCCGCCACTAAAATAAGCATGAAACCCATCGGACGTGAGAAAACTCAGGTAAGAGTGTTATTTTCAGGTTACGGTGTTACTATTAGGACGTGGTGGGATGGCGAATGGCCTCGCTGTTTCTATAAAATGCCACAAGAGTCCTACGACGGTAACACAACGTGGCGAGATCATGCCGCCACTATAATAAGCATGAAACCCATCAAACGTGCGCAAACTCAGGTAAGAGTGTTATTTTCAGGTTACGGTGTTACTATCAGGACGTGGTGGGATGGCGAATGGCCTCGCTGTTTCTATAAAATGCCACAAGAGTCCTACGACGGTAACACAACGTGGCGAGATCATGCCGCCACTATAATAAGCATGAAACCCATCGGACGTGCGCAAACTCAGGTAAGAGTGTTATTTTCAGGTTACGGTGTTACTATCAGGACGTGGTGGGATGGCGAATGGCCTCGCTGTTTCTATAAAATGCCACAAGAGTCCTACGACGGTAACACAACGTGGCGAGATCATGCCGCCACTAAAATAAGCATGAAACCCATCAAACGTGCGCAAACTCAGGTAAGAGTGTTATTTTCAGGTTACGGTGTTACTATCAGGACGTGGTGGGATGGCGAATGGCCTCGCTGTTTCTATAAAATGCGACAAGAGTCCTACGACGGTAACACAACGTGGCGAGATCATGCCGCCACTAAAATAAGCATGAAACCCATCGGACGTGAGAAAACTCAGGTAAGAGTGTTATTTTCAGGTTACGGTGTTACTATCAGGACGTGGTGGGATGGCGAATGGCCTCGCTGTTTCTATAAAATGCCACAAGAGTCCTACGACGGTAACACAACGTGGCGAGATCATGCCGCCACTATAATAAGCATGAAACCCATCAAACGTGCGCAAACTCAGGTAAGAGTGTTATTTTCAGGTTACGGTGTTACTATCAGGACGTGGTGGGATGGCGAATGGCCTCGCTGTTTCTATAAAATGCCACAAGAGTCCTACGACGGTAACACAACGTGGCGAGATCATGCCGCCACTATAATAAGCATGAAACCCATCAAACGTGCGCAAACTCAGGTAAGAGTGTTATTTTCAGGTTACGGTGTTACTATCAGGACGTGGTGGGATGGCGAATGGCCTCGCTGTTTCTATAAAATGCCACAAGAGTCCTACGACGGTAACACAACGTGGCGAGATCATGCCGCCACTATAATAAGCATGAAACCTATTGAGTAGTGTTACAGTTGGACTATTGGTGTTTTGTGATAGTTTAGTTATTGTTGTTTTTAATAGTTTAAATTTTATTATGTTATTTATTTAGTAATATGAATTTAATTATAAATTAAATATATCTAGGCTATATATTATACTTATATAGTATTTTATGTATTTTTTTTAATATACAAATATATTATGAATTATTTATGTTTTGAAACTAATTATATATTCGTTGCTATATTTAGTTTTAAATGACAAATTTGTACTGAGAATTGCGATAAGAACAATTTATTAGAATGACAGGCATTAATTTATTTTGGAAATGATTTCAGTTTACTGAATAAATCAAATAGCAAAGAATATCCAGTTTTATTCTCTGATTGCTGCTCTGTCAAGCAATCAGGGTCAGTTTCTGGAAGCTAAAAAACTACCACAAAATGGGTGTCGCCTTGACGTGGCTTTGTGGCTTATTGTGTGAACTTTTTATCTGTTTTAAAGATAAAATTTTACACAGACTAAGAACACCCGACAGAAATTTTGTTTCATAGAAGTTGAGTGTAAGAACGTATGGTAGATGTGGACTGTTTACAGAACCAAATGATAATTTAACTTATTTTCACAATTTTTCTTACACTTTAGTATAATTCCCAAAAGTTGTGGAAGGTAGGAAACGGTTTTTTGAAATTCAAAAATATTTCAGGCTTTCAGGATTATCTGAAACCCTATTGTCAATTATTGGCAAAGAACTTACAAACTAATGGATAAAATATTTCGAGCATCACACTATACTTACGTGACAATATTCACTTTTTATTTTTGATCTTGTAAGACATATGGTAAAAAGTAACGCTGTCTTGTGTAAACAAAAGGAAATATCACGCGATGAAAGCTAGAGATGTCGTGTTAAGCATATAAGCTTATTATTATTTTATTCGTTAAAATTGACCTTATAGTAGCTAAAAAGTCGCAGGATTATAGGCTAATAGTATTACGAGTGGGTTTGTTAAAGCCCACTCATAAAGTTTAATTCTCAACAGGCTGTCAGAAATGTCAAGTCCGGTCCTTTACTACTCGACCGCTCCAGTTACGTTCTTGGCTGTAGGGGTCAGCAAATATGATGTTATCAATTTTTAGACATTCTCCCATACTAATGCTACGTTTGATCTGTAATCCCGATAATAAAATCAAGCTGTTAGTTACAGACGTTTGGATCTACTGTACATTATTTTATTGAAATTTTCTGCCAACGCGAAGTTAATTTTAAAAATAGACAATAAGAAAAAAATTACCAAAGAAAGAGTAGGACTAAAGCGTAAAAGTTGTAATTTTCGCCTGTTATGAAGACAGGCGAAAGGCGAAATTAATAGTTATTTTCAAATAACGATAACAACTTGTTAGTTATTTACAAATACAGGTCTTATTCGTTCTCAATTATCCGAAATATGCCTTCAATGTCATCGCTTATGCGTTCCCGTTTCCATAAAGATGTTAGTCATGTCACATATGAGTGTGAAGCTTCGGAAGTGGGCCTAGAATTTGTGCAAAAGAAAAAGGAAAATTTTTTTTATGTATAGAAGAAAACAATATTAATAATTATTCTAATGTTGTAAAAAGAAACCATCAAACGAAAAACGAATGTTTTATGTCCATATAAGGACATGTTTGTAGAAATTTCGGAGAAAAATCGAACTACTCATATTAAAACAGTAGATGAAATTGAGTACTTAGATCGAACATCTTCGATAGGAATCGAATTGTCACTCGATGTTGACTCATTCCGCGATCTAGAATCCGATCTCGTTAAAATTCGTAACGAGGAGAGGACCAATTAGAGAGGGGGCAAGTCGGCCTCGACCTATCGGAATGTTCGATCTGGGACCCAAAAGAAACTTATATAAACCGTCCGAAAAAAGGATGTGACGTTCTCGGTTATTAGTTCTTGGTTCATAGCGCTCCTCTCACGGAATTTTTGTGCTTCTGTCTGTACACACCGAAGGCTTTTGAGTAAACATCGGTTTAACACGAGGATGAAATAAATCAGCAATGACTGTTGAGAAACTCATTGCTGATTTATGCATCCATTTAGACATTTATTATTATAATCGAAATACCTCTTGTCGTAGATACATGAATACTTTCAGATGTTTTCGATAAATCTTAGCAGATCTATTATAGACTAGCCACGAGAGAACATACACAAAAGCTCGTTTTCCGCCATTTTCGCACCGTGTCACAATGACCTAGATTTCAATGACATCTGATTGGTGGATGGTATCGTTTTACGGCCGTTTTCGCCTCGAAAGTTGAACACTGCTCGACTCACTTTTACGTTGGTCGCTTGGCTTTTGCGTTTCGCTTTTACGACCTGCTCAGGCGTAAAATACCATAGTCACGTGATTAAAAGCTTTTACGGCGAAGGGTTTTACGTCCGTTTTTACGCTAGTGGAGTTTCGGCCTTAAGGTTTATTTTAAGTTGAAAGAGGTGT